>NC_090804.1:38339561-38639561 GCF_036512215.1 Solanum lycopersicum
GATGGTTAGATGATTAATTAGGGGTTAACTGAATCTAACTAAGCTAATTAAGCCCCAATATAAAGACCCCCAACCCTCACTAGTGTAAACGCACCTAAGAAAATGAACACACTTCCTTTTCTCTTCTTTCTCTCTCTATTTTGAAGGCATCACTGAAGACAAGCTAGGGGGAGGTTTTTGGGGCTTTTAAAGGACTTATTCACCATTCAACCTTTATAAAATGTGGAGGTATGTGATCTATTCCCCTTTGAGACTTCTTTCCTCAAAGGACTCATTAAAAGTATTTCTAAAAGTTGGGTTTTCAAGCGGGTTTCATTCAACTAAGATCTTTGTTTTATGAACTTAGTAATTTATGATTTCTTTAAGTTATTATGAATAGATTAACATGTATGTTAACTTGATTTTAATAATTTGTTATGGTTTGGTCTAAATGTAAGAACATAATCCTTAACCCTTTACCCTAGGTTTAATCTTGATGTGAATTGGGTGGTGATTGATTCAATTGACTTGATTATTTGTTACATAACTATTGGAAAATATTTTTAGACTAACCATGAGCAAAATATGATGATTTTTACCCTTTCATACTAGTTGATGAGAAGTGATCTAGGTTATGAGAATTGACCTAAGTATCTCGTTATAAGCTTTGATTAAGTATTAAATTATGGTGTAGTGACTCTTCTAGTCTTGTTATCATTTTGATTTTTGAATTATGATGTCATACATATAAATTGTATTGAATTAAGGGTTTATGGTAAGGCCTAAATGATAAACTACGAAGGAGCCTTGGTAAGTCTTATCATCTCTATCTTTACCTTCAATTGTGATTAATATATGTTGAGTTATGATGTGATATTTTAGTAAGTCTTGAGTTAAGATTTATAGGATGGTATGATGTTGAATGAAATGTCTTGACTATGTTGTGAGTTTGATTTATGTGTATGTATTATAAGGACGGTGATGACTATTAAAGTGCAGTATTATGATATGAAATGCTAATGTGCTAACCCAACTTATATGAATTGCAATGAAAGGAATTATACTCATACACTTATTATTGATTTATTGATGATACTGGTTATACAAAGGGTAGACCCTATGACCTAAACTAAGCTATGATTTATAATTAAATAGTTAAAGTCATTTCAAAAATTCTAGTTTAACACTGACTGAACTAAATTAAGGAGTGTCCATTCCCACATAGGGAAGGTAGGAGCACTAAAGTACTCTTGATATTGGAGACTTCATTGAATGGAGAATAAATAGGGTCCCAAGTATATATCCTAGATCTTGAACTATGTTGCCCCCATATTAATACTAGCTAGTGGATCAAGGTAGTTGTTGTATGTTATGGTTTTGTACTACCTTTGCAAGTCTGCCTTCCTTCAGTGTTGGGTTTTATGACACCGGATTCCACACTAGCTCATGTAGTCTATGTCGTTTAAAGTAAGATGTTCCTAAACCGTAAAATGAATTAAAGGATTGAACTCTATCTAGGAGAACCTATGAGGTTTAGCTTGCTCTAGGTAGGGGTATGGGACTCTACCGAAGCATTGCACTAATTATCCATCTGGGGAGTATAAGGAGGATGTTCTTATGTATGTTTATGTTTATGATGATTTATGATATGGATATGAAGCACTTGCGCATTATTAATACTATATGTTGACTAGTTCACTTATTAGTACGTGTTGGTTTACATTGTTAAAGTAAGATGAATGGTATATCTAAAATTCCATTTTATATGAATTGGGGTGTTAGTCATGATTCTTATTGGGTTACTTGATTGAGTAAGGTTATGGGGCTTATCTTGGTGATTGCTATTGTTGACTTGATAGGGGTTCATGGGTAATAGTCTTGCTTTATTATAATGAAATGTACCCCTCCATGAGAAAACACTTCTCAGTGAGACAATGTAGTCAAGTCAATAGCAGCCAGAGCAAAAGATTGATATATAATGAGAGTTCGCCTTCTTGTGCCAACATCTCCATACTAAATAGATTTGGAAATTCTGCCGCAAGTGGTTGAAGAGCAGTTTGGGTGCACCCAAACCGCTCTTCTCGGGCAATCCTTTTCTATTTTCTTCCAATAGTTTGACCTATCCAGAAAAATTGTCGGCCTACGAATGTGGTTTCGATACTTTCGGTGATGCCACAAGTCGTTTTGATATATGATTTTATCTTGTTTCCATTTTATTTATTATTCCTGATCCAGAAGTAACCGGCTTCCCCCCTATTTTTGCCCTATCACTAGTGGTTACTCCCGATCCGAAGCACCCCTTTTCCATTTGTAGAGAGATCCAATCGTCAAAATCAATAAAAATACCATCATGGACAAAGATCCAAATGGATCAATCTTGTTGGGAGGTACTGCCCTTCTAATTCATGCATATGATGTAATTCCTTGATGATAGGGTTGTACTAGATTATGGCTTCAAGTATGATGATATGCGTATTACTTGTTTAAATTAGTAATCATGTGTTTTTACTTGGTATGACGTACTTGATTATGCATACGAATTTTTAAGGGAAAAATAGCATGGTTTAACTAAATCTTCTTTTTTAGCATATTTTGAGTTTATGTACATGTGATCTCATACTTAGTACAAACAGCATACTAACCCCATTTCTTCTTTTTATCCCAACATTTTAGGTTCCGTTCGTTCAAAGCTCATTCGAGATGACTTGAAAAAGACTTCGATATTCTCTAACATCCAAGTGGGTATGTCCTTACTTTTCAAGGGCGATGCCAATATCTTGCTTTTGAAGTTGCTTTATTTTTCCAACACTCTTCTGTTCTTTCCACTTTCATTTAAGTAAGATTTACATAAGCCTATATGTGGCTTCTTTAGAATGAAGTAGGGCTATACCCAAATTTCTATGATCTTTAGATTGTATGAGATGAGAAAATCCTTAAGAATATGTTTTATCTTACTTATACATACATATATATATATGTGTGTGTGTGTGTGTGTGTGTGTGTGTGTGAAATAATATTAGAAGGATATGTACTATTCCTATACGTAGGTTCTATGCATACTCGATATATATATTTTTTGTAGGTAGAGGTCAATGCAAACCTCCAAAAAAAGTAATAAAAGTGCCTAATTTTCCGCTAACTTAAACTTATAAATATGATGATGTAAACAAATAGTCTAGTCTTAGTCGTCAAGGAGGACGACGACATCGACTACGTCAAGGGCGTAAACTCGAATCATACATTGGCAGTGTCCACCAATGAGGGCAAACGACTGGCTTGTGGCCCAACAAACGTCCCATCGACTTTCCCTTTGTTTGTACCTTCAAGGTAGTCTAGACAGGCCCCAAATGAGGATAAGTCCCAAAGAACGAAACTCCCACCAACAGTCATTTATGGACAAACGGTCCGTTGGTTCGATCAGTCTATGAGACTGCCCCAAAAGCTATCAATTTCCTGTATTGACTTCGGGTGTTTGATAAATTCACCCCAAGTCTTTTGTGAACCTTGAGTGATATTTTTAGGGTATTTTAGGTATATTAAAGTATTTTAAACCCTTAGACATAATTTTAGTCTCTATTTCCTAATACCGAAAACCTCTCTCTCTTAAAAGACTTTCTCAAAGTCCACATTGGAGATAAAACTCAAGGACGACTAGGAGGACTCGTTTTGACATTTTTATTCATCAAAATTAGTAGGTTTACATCTACTTAAGGTATGGTAGTCATTTTTGGACTATCTTCCATTCAAGGAGCCCTTTCTAATAGATTTAAGAAAGGGTTTTTCTACCCTAGTTTCTTCTATCTTCAATTGTAAATATAGGTCTTACATGAAAACATTTATAATGATTCAAATATGATGTTTCTAATGTTAGTTGGTGATTTTAATACTAAATCTTCAATGAAATTATGTTAATGCTTTTTATCAAATTTTGGCTTATGGAATGGATTAAATGAGCATCATTTTTAGCCTTTGAGCTTTGATTTCTTTGGGTAAATGTTATTGTTTAGAAATTACCCTAAAGAATAATTTATGATGAGTTTTTTTATCAAAATTTTATAGGTTACGGAAGATTGGATTAAAGGGTAAGTTGGTTATGTTTAGTTTTAATTATGAAATGCTCTTGAGTGGTATGGTCCACTTTCTTTGTAGAAGTGTTTACTTGAATTATATTAATGTGTAGTTACTTGTGTGTCGAGAATGAGGCCATGAAGGAATATTATGTGAATAAAGATGGAAATGAAGTTATTCTTGTTAATGTGTTTTCATGAAGCTTGTTATGACGAGTATGCTAAGGATTATGTCTGAATGACTTATAGGATTATGTGAAGCATGTAAAAGTGCGTGATGTGATTAAAAGAAAATCAAATCATAGATATAATGAAATGAAAACTAAAATATACTAAGGTGCAAGGTGTATTCATATATACACACACTTAAACATTAATGAATTAATGAAGTTGAGTTAAGTCAAAAGGGGAATATTTGGGAGCATACTATTTCTGAGTTGAGAATAAGTGTTTAGTAACAACATGACTATTCCCAAGAGATTTGTGATTTAAGTTGGAGGATGAATACCCTTCGTGAGTTGAGATGTAATGACCAAAAGTTATCCTTAACCTTAAGTAATTAATGTTGAGAATCCGTGGGGATTTATTCCTAGCACCGAGAGGATATGGCGAAGTGGTGGTTACACTTTGTAAGTTGAGATATTATTTTCCAATGTACCTCTTGAGATGACTACTTTTTATGAGTAGGGAGTCAGTTACATAGAATCAAGCTCCATATCCTTCGATGTCCCCATAGGTGTAGCTATTGAGAAAGTCATGTAAAAGCTAAAAGTAAATGTTCACATTAGACAACTGAAGGGACCCTTCTACGATATGGGAAGTATCGGGATTCCATGTTTAACTCTGATTGTCTACGTAGGTTTAGCTAACTTCTACAAAAGTAATGAAATTGATAAGTCTTCTAAAAGAGTGTTCTACTTAGGGTAGGTAGTGGAATGAGATGCTATTTATCCATGGCACTAGGTACGCATACGAAAGGGGAGTTTTAGTGAGCCATATATGAATTGAATGAACTATGTTGTGGTATGAGACACTATCTATCCATTTCCCTCAGTAGACATTCTGAAAGGGGAGTATTAGTTCTAATCCTTGTAAAAGAGCGTATTACTTAGGGTAGGTGGTGGAATGGGATGTCATCTACTCATTGCAATAAGTAGCCATTCCTAAAAGGAAGTCTTGGTGCATTGGTTGAGTGTTGTTCTAATGTCTTGCCATTGATTGAGTGCTTGTTCTCTCAAGGTGAGTAAGCCTAAATGGGTTAGTCTTGAGTATAACTTTGGTGTGTATTAAAAAAGGTGTATGTGCATTTCCTTCATGTCTTACCTTGATTTGTATTAGGATAAACATACTTAGAGAAATTTAAATGGAAATCAGCTCACTTCCTCTTTGCTTGTCCTTGGATGTTCATTATTTTGAAATGGGGATAGTTCACTGTAAATGTTAAAAAGAGTTCACTGTAATTTTGAAAAACATATTTTATGTTAGTCCTTTGTGGTAAAAGTTATGGAAATTCTTCTCTAAGTGTTAAATGATTATTCTTAGGTTGTTTTACTTCTATATTCATGATTTTTTTACTTAATTGGCATGAAAATGTGTTTTTGCTAAAATGTCCATTTTTCATGTTTTTTCATATTCCATACGTAGTACATTATTTGTACTAAAACCATAGTTTTTTATACTTTATAAGTATTGGTTTGAAGAATGGTTGAAGTTTATAAGGCCAAGCATGGGAAAGTTTCTCTCAATATAATGTATATCCTCATATATTCGAGGGCATAGTTCTTAATTCTTTTAGTCTTGCATAAGTTCTTGCTATGTATTTCTTTCAAATGTAAAGGGTCATGTCCCTATGATTTTTATGTTGTGTCTTTAAGATGGCTTGTGAGATGGACTTTTTTATTATTTATAAAAGATTCCTTTTCATAGTTAAATGTCGAGAAAAATTTTAATTCCGCAGTACTTTTCATGTATTTTTCAATGAGCGATAGTTAAGAGGCTTGTATGAGACCCCAAAGGGTCAAGTTCTCCCTATCATGACCAAGTGTTTTCCCTTATTTTTAGGAGGTGCTTGCAGGTCGTGACAACTCATATAGTTACATTTTTACTCCTATGCATGAATGAATCAACATGTGTGGTCTAAGAGTGTTTATGTGAAAGGTTTGCTCACGTGTATGTTCACACATACATGAATGATAATCTAGTGAATGGAGGAGCCTTGAAAGGTGTTTCCAAGTGTACCATAAACTAGGTAGGTGCTTGAATATGCTATTTTAATGTGAAAGGTTTTCTCACATGGTATAGGTTGATGAAAAGACATTTCATCTATAACTTATTAGCCAAGTATATAAGGATGAATCTTCTAAAGCCTATGTTTTATATATTAACTTAATAAAGTCTTTTAATAAAGGGAACTTAGTTTAGCACTGAGTGAATATAAATGAGGGGTGCCTCTTCCCAATGTGGGGAGGATTGTTCACCATAGTCTTCACGAGATGGATAACAACAATGCCCCAATAGGCAGAACGAAGGTGTCCATAAGTGGATAACTACAAAGCCTCAATAGGTATAGAGATGGTTTCCATGTTACCTCAAAGTTCCATAAACTATGCTTTCCATATTGGATATAGCAAGTTATATCACCTAATATTCTAGCATGTACTAATATACAACCTTGAGTACGTAGACCACCATCACTTGTTGTAAGGCTCTAGTGTACACTCCGAATGTCTATGACCTTAAATAGAGTCTAATATTTTTATATAATGTTAGTAACACTATCTTAAAGCCTAAAATAATTTTAGTAAACCATTTAGGAATTTTTGGTGTCAAGACATCAAGAAACATCCATGAGTTCCGTAAGCCAGTCTAAGTTAACTAGTGAAACGTACATAGGTTTCAGGACGGTTTAGATGTGTCGTATGAGATCTAATACTTGTAAAAATAACTTTAAGTTGGTAAAAAATCGTTCAAGGAGTTAAAACATACAGGTATAACCCCCCAAGGGTCACCTTAGGGGTCCACGAAAGGACCCCAAACTTAACTTGGCAAGCTGCCAATAAAGAAGTAAAATTACACAATGATGAAACAAGTCCGGGTCGCGGTCTTGAATGGATTTTGGTCAAATATCAAGTTCACCTCGCGGTCAGGCAACCGACTTCGCTGTCTAGAAATTTAAATTTTAAAATCATGTGGAAAGAGCTCCGCATCGCAGACTTGTTCCCCCAAAAAAACTAGAATTTTGGATTTGATGTTTTACTTCATTAAAGGGTCAACATAAGTAACGGGTAATTTGGGTATTTCATGGGAGGTCTATATATTGAATTAAAATAAGGTTTCCCTCACAGTTACTTGCTCCAATTAAATCCCCTAATCAAAACAAAAAACCTCTTACCTCTCTCTAGTTTCTCTCTCTATTCATCAGTACACTCATAGCCCAAATATGGACGGGATGTAGAAGTCCTTGTTTTATATAATTATATATAGAAAAGATCCTCGGCGACCACGAAAGTAACCGAATGGGTAAGTCTTTTAGTTCTCCCAGACCACTGAAGGAAGATGAAAACTTTAACAAGAAGACCAATTTCTCTAGGATTTCACTTAAATATTGTGGATTAATCTTTATTAAGGTATGCGTTCTTCACTCA
This sequence comes from Solanum lycopersicum, assembly GCF_036512215.1. NCBI lineage: Eukaryota > Viridiplantae > Streptophyta > Magnoliopsida > Solanales > Solanaceae > Solanum > Solanum lycopersicum. The sequence continues at coordinate 38,347,252 of NC_090804.1, forward strand.
TGTTATTCCTTTCCCAAAGAGGTACTCTCAAAGTTTATTTCCAAATTCCGCAATTCCAAGGGTTTTTCTACTATAGTTGGTTATCTTGTAAACTACAAATTGATGATTCATCTTGATTAATTATGATTTCTTATGACTATTTCGGTATAGATTGTTGATTAATTAATGTTAATATATTGAATTTCATGTTGATCATGTTCTTTCCCCAATATTAAAAATCTTGGGTCTTAATTGTAAATTGATGGGAATTAAAGTATGAGTTGATCATTAGAGTTGTTTTGTCTATTCTAATTCATCCATGGATTGCATATTGTAATCTATTGTTGGTATTTGATATATTTCTTTAATAATTCATGGTGAACTCTATTCCCCTTAAACCTAGGTTATGAATTGGTGTTAATTGGATAGTGATGTTGCAATTGACCTAGTTCTTAGGTTAATTACTATTAATTGATGTTACTACACCTATTATTGGATGTAATTAATTGGTCGATGGTAAAACAATGAAGATGGATATTGAAGTATGTTAAATAAGTCTCTATCATCCTAACCTTTACCTTAATTATAATGAGTATTGATTAATCCAAGTGGGTGTTGGTATGATGTTGAACTGAATTGTCTTGACTTTTGTTTAGTGTGAGGTTGGCTGAGATATAAATGTTATAAAGATGGTGATGATTTACCAACGTGATTTATTATGAAGTGATATATAATTGTGCTAACCTCACCTATATAAATTGTAATGAAAGTACCATAGTAATGAAATTAATATTGTGCTATGACGATGATGATGTTTATACAAGGGTTAAACCCTATGACCTACATTAAGCTATGATGATTAATAAAGGTATCAAAGATATTTCAGAAGGGACTCTAGCTTACAACCGAGTGAATTAGAGTGGGGAGTGTCCCTTCCCACACATAGAAGGTAGGATCAATATTGTACTCTTGAGATTGGACATCACAATGTATGTAATATAAAGAGGATTCCAGCTATATCTCCTAGTTTATGAACTATGTTGCCCCCATAGGAATACTACTGAGTTGATCCAAGTAGTTGCTATGTTCATGTTTTAGTACTACCTATGCTATTAGTCTTCCTTATTTTGGTGTAGGCTTTCATGACACCGGATTCCGCATTAGCTCATGTAGTCTATATCGGTTAGGGAACGATGTTTCCAAAAAGGTAAAATGAACTAAAGGATTGAACTCTAACTAAGATAACCCTAGTGGTTTAGCTAAGTGTAGGTAGTGGTGTGGGACTCTATCTATACATTGCCCTAGTTAGCCTTAAGGGAAGTCTTCGGAGGATGGTCTTACGTATGTGTATGCTTATGAATGAAAATGATATGAATATAATTATCTTACATGTTAATGACACGATGTGATGTTTATTACTCTTATGAACATGTAGTTGGTCTATAATGCTAAATTATGATAGTACGTACTCTTAATGCTATGTTATGTGAGGTTGGACATGGTTTTGGTTCATGATTGGTTTACTTGATTAAATAAGGTTATGGGGATTTACTTAGTTATTGCACAAGTATACTTTAAGAGGGTCATGAGTAATGGTCTTGCTTTGGTTATGAGGAAATGTGCTCTTATTCATGCTTGTTGCTATTATAACATTATGATATAGTTACATTGACTATGTGTTCAATTATATGGAATGCATGTTGACTTGACCATGTCTTGTATTGTTGTCCTTATTATGTACATGCACATGACTTAAGGAATATGTCTTATTGATTGGAATTGCCTTGTTGAATTTGCACAAAGGTTTTAAAAGTAAATTACACACTGAATGAAATGTCCCCTTTTTAATGATTTGATACTATCTGTGCATATGGTCTTAGAATTAGTACAAGTGGTTTACTAACCCCATTTCTTTCTTTTTCCAAAAATGTTAGGTTCCATTCATTGAAAAGCTTTGCGAAACCACTTTGAAAAAGACTTGGAATTTATAATCATCAAAGATGGGTAGGTCCTCAATTTTTGAGGGCAATGCCACTATCAAGCTTATGATGTTGCTTTGTTTTTAAGAATTATATGTGTCTTTTCTTTTTATTAAAGTACTAAACAGTGTATGACCTATATGTTGTCTTCTTTCATTGATTTATGGTCTAGTCTCAAATTGTTAAACTCTTATTAGATAGTTATGAGATGACTATTTGAGACTATGTAATAATATATATATCTATGTGCAATAACAGAAGATGACTAAGTAATCTTCATATACAAAGGGTCTATGTATACTCGATATCTATACTATGTCTATGTAAATATCAATATAGAAGTAGTAAAAACTTTTTAAATTTCTGCTAATTTTTACCTATGAATGTAATGATGTAAGCCAAGAGGCTAGTCTTAGACATCAAAGAGGAGGACAACTCCGTACGTCTAGGGGGTATTCCCATATGTAACATCTACAACATCAATTCCCATGTTTAGCACCCATGGTCTAAGTTTCACTTAAGGCTAGAGTTTTCCTAAAGTAAATTGGACAGTTGCAGTAATGTAAGGACCCTATCTAGGATAACCTAATGGAAGTTAGTGTAGGTGGGGGTATGGGACTTCACCTATGCATTGCACAAGTACTTGTTAAAGGGAGTTCTAGGAGGATGTACAAATTTATATGACTATGTTTTTGTTTCTTATGCATGATATTGTAATGATCACAACTTGTTATGATGGTATGTATGGTATGAGCCCAAATGGGTATATATGATGTGGTTTCTTCTTATGTGCATAATGTTGGTCATATTGACTATATGAAGAAGGTCTTATTGGTGTGTATGAAGAGTCTATACATACTATATTAATGTTTGAAGTTAATGGTATACTTGTGGTCTCTTGATAAGTTTACTTAGTAAGTGTGAGGTTATAGGGCTTCACATGTTCATTGCAGTAGTAGACCTAGATTGGGGTCATGAGTATGGTTTTATAATTTTCTATGTAAATTAAAGTTAGCATATGTGGAATTAGACAAAAACTCACTTTAATGATGTTGTAAGTCTTGACTAAAATGTGTCTTGTGATCTGTTATAAATCTATGAATGTATAATTTGTGTTAGTAAGGTTAATGTATGTTTTCCTTGTGGCCTTGAGGTGATGCATTGCACCAAATATAACTAGACGGTTACTTGGGAAGTTAAGAAGTGAAGGAATTAAGAAGAAAAGGGTTCATTGTAATGGAGAAGGTGGTTATTGTAAAATTATGCAAAATATCTGTTAAATGCAATGTGTGGTTTTGTATTATTTATGAACATTGAATATGCCTTTATGAAGTATGTGAATTTTATGATGCTTATTCTAATAATGTTTTGTGATGTTTTCACAAAAACTCATTATGGATGATTTAAAGTAAAATGTCCCTTTTAAATGCATGTTTTTATATGGTTGGAATACTTAGTTCATTCTTGTACTAACTCCATTCATATTAATCGTTTTACACAAAGTGTAGGTTATGAATGCTTAAGGGATGTCTTTAATGGTGAGGATGTTTATATTTGATTCCCAAGCTCAGAGAAAGGAATCATTAAATCCGTGGATTTATTTATTCTTATCTTAATAATGTACTAATGATTTATGTTGTAAGGTCGTGACCCTAAAGTATTCTAATAAAGTTGAGTCTATGTTGGAAAAGAGATTTAGAGTCTTTAACTATGTATTATGATATTTTTATATATATTGGAAGTGATGTTGTAGCATACCATGTTCTATGAAATTTTTAAATTTTATGATAAATTTACCTATTAAAATGCGAGGAATGATAAATATTGGATTTCATCAGACCTCCTAGATGTCAAGTACGCCATGTTACTTCTAGAAGGTGCTCCCCAATTGTGATATTCCATGACTTACACTAGATCCTCACCTATTTGATAATGGCTACAATGAAAATTAAACACGAAGAATAAATTAATAAAGGTTATTAACGTGTATTAGATCTTAAACGTCAAAGAAAGGCCATGACATCCGGAAACTATTGAGTTGAACTAGTTAAAATTCTTAGGTCTTGTTAAGGTTTGTGACTATCATATGAAGACTAAAACTTGTAAAAATACATTAAATAGGTAAAATTATATATATAGGGTCAAAACTTCAAGGTATAGTCCCCGAAGATCTCCCTAGGGGTCCACGAAGGGACCCCACCTTTTGCCATGCAAGCTGCCCAGGGCAGCAGTAAATTGGCTTAGAAGAAATAGGTCCGCATCACGGACGTTGTCCACCAAGAACCAAAAGTCTTGTTTCGCATCGTGGACCCTTAGTAGACTCCTCTATCTAGAAATTAATTTAGAAAATCTTATGGGAACTTCTCCGCGACTCAAACTTGTTTCCCGATAAAAATCTGAAATTTAGAATTAAGGTTTGACTTCATTAAAAGGTAAATTTAAGTGAGGGTCCTTTTGGGAAATTTTGGGGAGGGTTATATATTGATTTTAAATCAGTTTTACCTCACATCCACTAACTCAATTCGAATCCCCAAATCAAAACCGAAAAGCTCTCACCTCCTTCTACTTTCTCTCTCTATTCATCGTCCCTTGAATGATTATAGATGGTTGAAGAATAATCCAAGGTCTCCAAGGTTCTTACTCAATTTTTGTGGATAAAGATTTATTACGTTTTTGCTTCTTCACTCTTGGGATTCCTTTCTCGAAGAGGTATTTTCAAAGTTTATTTCTAAGTCAACCAATTCTTATGGTTTTTCTCTAGAAATATCTCAAGTCAAAAAGTATAATTGCTTATGACGACTTGTAATTGCCTATTGATAATTAAATATAGATTTTTAAGTAATTTATGTTGATTAATGGTACTTTCGTTTGATTCATGTCCTTTCCTCAATTCTCTAAAATCTTGGATCTTGCTTCAAAATTGATGGGAATGGAAGAATATATTTATTTTTAGACTTTTGCTAATTATTTTATTTCATTCATGGACATAATATGGTTAGGTATTGTTCGGATTGTATATATTTCTAGTAGAATTCATGGCGAACTATTTTCTCTAACCCTAGGTTATGAATTGAAATTAATTTTGATAGTAATGATACAATGGACTTAGTTCTTGTAAAGATTACACTTGTATGATGATACAAACCCTATTGATTGGTGTATCTGGTTGGTTGATGGTAAGACCATTGAGGAGGGCTTATGGAGGTGAATTTGTAAGATCTTGTGATCTTGATCTAACACCTCGAAAATGAGTTAGGCTTAACTAGATCCTAACAATTGTGTGATAATATTTTAATGTCACAAAATTGTTAACAATAGTGTTTTTATGCATTATATAAAGTTTGGAAGTGTATGGAGGCCAAATGGCAAAGAACGTCTAAGATGTTCGGAAACTAGTCGAAGTTGAACTAGTGTGTAGTAATGTTTTATAGTGATATTTTTGGGGATGGTTTGAGGGTGAAATTTGGATGGTTTATACGCATGTAGGGACATGTAAAGGTTTCAAAATCAGAGAACGATGCCTCAGGAAAGCCAAGCTGCCACGACAGCCAAAACATCGTGGTGGCTACGCGTAGCGTATCTCATACTGAGTGGAAAAAATTCATGCCATGTAACATGTGGCTAACACAAACCATTTTGTCATTAATTTATCTAGAACGAAGATTTGAAAGAGCATCCCAGATTTGGCCGCGTCGTTGTTAAGTAAACTTTGAATTTGTTCAAATGTCCATTAAGTGCAGGGGTATTTTGGGTGATTTTATTATGACTTATTGATGGTTAATGAGTCTTTATATACCCTTAAACATACCAATCACATAAAAACCATCAACTCAAAATAAAACATGTCCATTCTTCTGCCCAAACTCCATCGTTGAAGCTTTGAAGCTCCAAGGGAGAAGACTGATTTTCCAAGCACTTAATCCATCAATTTCGTGGGTTAATCTTCTATATTGAGGTATATTTTTCATCCTTGAATGTGTTTTCTTCAAGGGATAAATTCCAATGATTTTTCATAGATGATCAAAAACATGAATTCTTCTATTTTGTGATATATCCATAGGTTCTTGCATAAATTATTTTTAATAATTGTATTATGATTGAATTTATTTTAATTTTTATTATTTCAACCTAAAAACTCTATAAACCTATGTAAATCATGCAATCCTAGTTTTTACTATTTTATGGGTGAAGTGATCATGTCACTTTACTATTGATTTATCATGTAGTTTGAGTAGAGCTAATGAATTATGACAGAATAATAATAGAATTGATAGTATGTGTCCCTAAATTCATAAACCTATGTTGAAATATCTTTATTTCATTGTCAATTGTATGTATTGAATTGAATTGGTGATCATGTCCATGGGTGAAGGCCTATGAGTATTGTGTTGGATAATTTAACTATGTATTGATGTGGTTATAGTGGATTTGTGGTACGTTGCCCGAATTCTCTTTATATTATGCAATGTAGGTATTGCCTTATGTTGTGATTTGTATGATCCACTTATGGTGGCGGTTCTGTGTGCTTTACTTTTGAATGATGTCGCCTCGTCAGTGTTACTTCATGTATTATGATTATCATGATCTTTTCAGCATTACTTGTTTTATTATGATAATTTGTGTAGTTGATGTATGTGTTGTATGATCATATATATCTAATTTTGAGTAATGTGAAAGTATATGTTCTTATATTATCATTAGGCAATCATGCTAGAGTATGACTATATCCTTATGTGTGTAGTCTTAGAGTTGATACATGATTCTTTTGTAAGACTTTGAAAATCCAAGACATATTCTAGATCCTAACATGAGAGTCAAAAGGTTTAGAAACTTTTTAAGGTCTATTGTAATTAATATAAGTCATTTACGAATTGCAGAAACCAAAACGTCAAAGAACGTGTAGGACGTACGAAACTAGTTCAATGAGGTTCTAGAGTGCCTTAGCCTATTTGATTAGCTTTTAGGTGTTAGAAATTGATGAAAATTGGTGGAAAGGTGTCTAACACATTTTATAGTTAATTCATAGTCGAAACATCCAGGCATAACTCACCAAGGACCAACCGAGAACACTTGGAGTGGACCATTGCCTTTGGAGTCAAAGGATAGCCTAAAGCAGTGTGTCAATGAATAGTGATCGAAGATTGGTGTGTTAATCGATGGGGGAGTTGATCACATCTTCGATGAACACTTAGTAATTTTCCCCAAAACTGTTTTTGACCAGTCTTTGAAAAATGATGGACTAACAGGACGGAGGGTCTTGTGGCCATCGTCTCACAGACGAACCACCGATGGAGGTCTCATTTGTGATGGCCTAAGATTATGTGTTTTTTTAAGTTGGGCTATATTAATTAATAAAACACTTATTTAATTAGTTGATGGATTAGGGAGATCTAATTAAGTTAGTTAACCCCCTATATTAAGCCATAACCTAATTAGACTAAATTAAGCTCTATATATCACAAACCCAAAATTCACTTCCTTCTCTCTTCTTTCGCTCTCTAGTGAAGAACTCCATTGAATTCCAAGCGACGAAGGATTTAAGGGATGAAAAGAGCTATTTACACCATAAATCATCATCAAATAGAAATGTGTTACATTTCTTTCACCTTTGAGATCTCTTTCCTCAAAGGGTTCCATCACATTGATTTCAAAAGTAGGGTTTTCAAGCGAGTTTTCCTCCAAAAAGAAATTGATGTTATGAATTGATTTTTTTATGATTTATTTTGGATATTATGAATATATTAATGTTTATTTTAACTCAATTATGTTATATCTTGATGAATTGGTCTAGTTTGTAGAAGATGACCAATTTCCTTTAATCCTAGGTTTTGCTCTTGATATGAATTGTGTTATATTGGTTCAATTGAATTGGTTATCGATTTAATTACAATAAGATGATGTATTTGTATCAATAATGACAAAATTAGGATTAATTATAGTACTATCATGCTAGTTCTTGAGAAGTTTATCTAGGTTATGAAGTATGTTGTGAATAGTCTAGAGTATCTCACCTTAAGCTATGAACTATTAATGTATTATTATGTAGTGATTCATTTAGTAATTTTACCATGTTTGTTATTGATTTATTATTATATTACACCTTAATTGAATATAATTAAGGTTTGATGGTAATACCTTGATGATGAATTATGAAGGAATCTTGGTAAGTCCTATGATCTATATTCTTTACATCGATTATGGTTAATTAAGATTAAGTCATGATGTTGTTTTGGAGTATGCCTTGTATTAGGATTGATAGGGTTTGTACGGTTTATAATTGATATTTCTTGACTATGGTGTCTCAGGTGTTGGCAGAGATGTAAATGTTATAAGGATTTTGATGATTTACCAATGTCCCTTATTATGAAATGAAATGAAAATGAAAATGTTCTAACCTCACTTATATGAATTGTAATGAAAGGATTATACTCATTCAATTCTTTTTGAGCTATGATGATGATGATTATTATAAAAGGGTTAGAGCATATGTTTCACATCCCGAAACCACACAGTAGAAGATATGTCAATCTTAGAATGCAACCAACATAATTGACCCCTCGGAGGTCTTGTACAAGCCCTTCTATATCGTTCATCGCATATAAACATATGAATAGTAATATTGAATTAATACTTTTGATACGAATATCATAAAATATATTTTCGTATTAAAATCATAGAAATGCTATGTCTTAACATATGTCATTCTTAGACAGAAGAATACTTGGGACACGACCCATACAATATGAATATAGAAATAGTTAGTCTATTACAATACTTAGAAATAAAAGACATATATATGCCCTAGAGTCAACTGAGGACATACTTCAATTTTGCTTGAACAATTCTAGAATCCAAGATTTCCTTCATGATCCTTCTCACCATTCACCTACATGTTTAGATATAACAAAATATATTGAATTAATACAAACATTGTACAAAGTATGACATAATGCATAAAAGCATGAAAACTGACATTTATTAGAAACATATTTTTTTATTAAAACATCATATCATAATCAATTGAATAAAATTTAACACCTTAGAAATACATAAGGAATAACTTAAGCAAGTTATGACATTTGTAAGGAAACCTTCTATTGACCTATATAAGTGTTACTATGAAGTTCCTTCACTATACAATAATGTTTCTTAACTAAAAACATGCAATTCCCTCACTAAAATCTATCCTAACAAAGAGAGACTGCTCATACACCCTCTTTAGGAACACCTAAACGATCTTCAAGTACAACTATAATGAGATACACACTCTTACAATACCTCAAACACATAAACAGGAGATCATCCTCCCAAAGGTGCTTCTAAGTTTCACTTGAGTGAGTTATGAAGTGACACACTTAACAGATGCAATACAATAACTAGTATAAGATCATTACGACTTAATGCAACATCATATAGATAATATGACGTTTTCCTTCCAAAGGCTATGAAACACTTAAGTAATTCAAGAAGATAAACTCTGTGATTGTCCTCTTAAATATTACCTAAATAATACTTAAAACTACCTAAAATTATATCATGTCTACATAATAAACCTTCATCTCTAACTAGAGTCATTCTTAAGACTTATCTAGGTAAAATACAAAGTGACCATTCCTATGCCCCCTTCACACCATAACTAGACAGCCCTTAACTACTCTAGATAAGTACTTATTAATTTATCATGCTTTCTTAACTCTAAGTCATTACATTTCATTAATTGATTTAAGACTCATTCATCACATAAAGGACATTCAAGTAATGGTCTTGAAGGACACCTAGGGAATCTCACTAACATCTTCAAAGCTTATTGTGCAATGTCCATATAAAGTCCCATTCCACCACCTAAAATTCATAGAAATTCCCCAATACTAGTAGGTATCATATATAATGATAATAGGAAATAACTGACATAGACCATGATAGATAAACATGGAATGCGGAGTTCTAACCTACTTCGATTATTGTGTTCAACTTGCCATGGTTAGAACTAGGACACATCCCATGTAGGGACATTGTTAAGGAGTATGAAAGAGTTTTATGAACTCTAGTCTCATTTTGACGTAGAGATGAATTGTAGTCTAGTATCATTTTCAATTAGAGCTACTTCACATGACATAATAACTTGGTGCTAGCCTTTGTTCTCATAAAGTAATTCACATTAAAGGATCACATGAAGAGGCTCCATATCTAGTTTATAAAACAATCACACTAACAATACCATAATGTCCACTAGGGCTACCATTAAATGGTGAAGAGGATAATTCATCATGCCTTTCGTAAGTATGATATGATTCCGTTACAGCCAATAAAACTCAAGTGTATCATTCATTACAAGAAGGATATCATTACGAATCTCCACTTCATGACTCATAACATTACAACTAGGCTTAAGGTTCCACGTACATGACCTTCTTAACATCATTTAAGGCCTCACATATCATCAATTTATTTATGACAAGGGTCAACAAATCTTACCTATTAAAGACGTCTCAAATTCACATGTCATTCATACATATTTCCAGTAAGGGACACAAGTCTACAAAAACAAAACGCAACATACTTTACTTTATTGCATATAACATATCATTCTTTGAAGTACATAAGAATGACCCTTATCCTCTTTATATCATATTATACATTACTATAACATCATCAATATAAAAATGATAAACTAATATATTAAACTACGAATAATGATGCATCAACTCTATGACTACACACATAAGACATAGTCATAGTCTAACATGATCACTTAACAACAGTATAAGACTCATACTTTCACATAGTCACATGAAGATAGATATTATCATACTCCACTTATATCAACTATACAAATAATCATAATACTTCATGTAGTGTCGACAAGGCCATGACAATCATAATACAGAAAGTAACACCGACAAGACCATATCAAATGCAAGTAAAGCAGATAGTGCCGTCACCATAAGTGGACCATAACAATAAATACATAATTGAAGTATAATAAACAAAAAATAAAGATAATAAGGGTATTTTACCATGAATACATTCTCACCACTTCAATAAATAGCTAAATCATCGAATTCAATTCCATAAGACCTTTACCGTGGCCATAACTAATATTTCAATACATAAACTATGATATTCAATGAAACTAGATAAATTCAATATAAATTATCAATATAAGTAAACCTAAATATAAATTCAATACAATTATTACATAATTTAATAGCCCATAGGAAACTACACAAGAATTGATAATCATTAAGTCAATATAACTTAAACCATAAAGTAGTCAAAACTAGGGTTCATAGGTCAATTGAGTTAAAATAATCTATTCAACAACAATTCAATCAATATTAAATTCTTTAAAACCTTTAATGCAAGAACCCATGGATAGATTTCGAGTTTGCAAAACTCGTCTTTTGATTAACCTTAAAAAATAACTTTGAAGATTGGCCTCTTGATGAATAGGGTTTCAAGGATCAAATAACATACCTTATTTTTGCTAAAACACCATTTTTTAGTGAAATTGGTGGATAAATCAACCATCAAGCTTCAATCTTCCTTCAAGCTTCAATGGAGTTCTAGAGAACCCTTTAGAGGTTTTGGATTTTGATTTTTGACGAATGAATTCACCATAGTTTTAAGTCTTGCAAACACATTAAAAATATCCAAAACACCCTTATAAAACCTTAATAACTATTATTTTGACGTGGCATAAATATACTGATTCACCCATTGAACTAACAGTAAAGCTAGGCAGAAATAGTATCTTCAACGACTCCCTAGTCGACGGAGATTTTATCAATATAGGGACTGTTTAGGCATCTCATCATTTGGTTCAGAGATTTGACATTTGGAGCTTGAGATTCCTATTATTAGACATAAAACCCATTTACGGGGAATCAACTGTCCCACGAGATGTCCTTTACCTCAATCTTTTGGGGCATGGTCTAGACAACCTTTGTTCAAAAGAAGGGTCCTTCCTTAAGGACCCTTGGATAGTCCTTGGGGATATTTTACGATAATTTATAACCTGAAAATGTTCATATACGATTTTAGTACCTCCAACATTAATTTTATCCAAAACAAAGAAGTAAAACTTGATGAAACATACAAAGATACACAAGGTTATTTAAAGGCAAACCTTTTCGAACGTCATGGACGTTCTTATATGTTTGACCTCCAAACTTCATAAAACTCAACACACTACCTATAAACACTATAATAACTCAAATAAAGACCTCATAACCTCATGAAACACACTTTTAGTTACATAACCTTACATGAGGCACATAGGTTACTTATTTGTCGAACGTTTTCGTCGTCCCTTGACGTTTGATTTCCAACGCACCTTAAACTCTTAATACTACCTTAATACCATATAATAAACAATTTTTGGAACTGATTCACTCATTAAACACAAGTTGGACTCTAGCTGCACCTAAGTCATTTTTGCGGTACTACACTATGACCGACATAAAGTTTTGATGATTAATAAAGCCATTAGAGACATTTCAAAAAAGGGAATTAGCTTTGAAGTGAGTGAACATTACAATGGGATGTTATGACTATCCATAGAGGAAGATTCACCTTATTGTTCCACTTTAGGGGTTGACTCCCTTATAAGGATATTCATCCATTGGATATCCATGAGAAAAGGCACCCATTTCCATGTGGTATGTAAAGGGATTATACCTATATATTTGTTCTTGAAATATGTTGCCCCCATAAGAAGAATATCTAGTGGATTCACCTACAAAACTACGTTAATGATTGGTTTTACTTTGGCATGTAGACAACTTTACTTCGGTGTAATGTTTTACAAACAACGGATTTCACGTTTAGCTATTGTGGTCTAGGTCGTTTAAGGAAAGTATTCCATAAAATAATGATGAAGAAATGAAGTATAAATAAACAAAGGTGACTTGAGAAGTTGACTTACCTAAGGTAGGGGTATGAGACTCAACCTATGCTTTGAACTAGTTTACCTTGAGGGAAACCTTATGAAGATGTTCTTATCTATGAATATACTTATAATGGTACATAATATTTTATGATTAACTTGCACATTTTTGATACTATATGTTGATTAGTTTCACTTGTGAATATGTTTTGGCCTCAATGTTTTAAGTATGATGATATGCACTCTTAAATGCTATACTATGTCAAGTAAGAGATTGGTCATGATTTTTGTTGGGTTAATTGATTAAGTAAGGTTATGGGGCTTTGATTGGTCATTGAAAATGTTAACTTTATAGGGATTGTGGATAATTGTCTTGCTTTGGTTATTTATGACTTTATGATAATGTTACTTGATTATGTATTCAGTTACATGATATGCATGTTTACTTGACTAGATTTGATGATAGTAGTCTTGTCATGTACATGCCTATGACTTAATGAATGTCTTATTGATTTGGTATGATCTTGTTGAATGTGCATAAAGGTTTTCAAAGTAAATTAAGTACTTAATGAAATGTTCTCTTTTAGGCAAGTTTTCATGATATGTGTGCATATGGTCTAATACTTAGTACAAGTGGTGTACTAACCCTATTTCTTCCTTTTCCACAAAATTTTAGGTTTCGGTCATTGAAAGACTATTGAAGACGACTTTGAAGAAGACTTGGAATTCTTGATCATCCAAGTTAGGTAGGTCCTCATTTTTCGAGGTCCATGCCAAGCCTATGATGTTGCTTTAGTTTCACGATTCTCATTGTCTTTACTATTAATTTGAATATTAAACGTGGTATGACCTATATGTGGTCTTGTTTCATTGATGTATGGGCTAGACCCAACTTGATTTACTCTTTTAATATGGTATGAGACGAGACAACTATTTGAGACTATGTTATGTTTTACACATTTATGTGCAATAAAAGTAAAAGACTAATTAATCTTCCTATATGAAGGGTCTATGTATAATTGATATATATATAACTATTACGTGTATGTAGAGGTCTATGTAAACCTCAATGTAGAAGTAATGAAAAATTTTAATTGATGCTAATTTAAACGTATGAATGTATTGATGTAAGCTAAGAAGCTAGTCTTAGTACTCAAAGAGGACGACAATGCCGGTTACATGTACAGGGTTCCCGGATGTGAAAAACATAGTATTATAGCGTGAGGTTGAATATCTTTGAGTCAATGTCTCTCTCAACCATGTCTATGTAGGTTCATATTCATAATTGTGAAGCGCGCTAAACTCATCAATAAGAATTTATGTTATACTTAGGAAACTCTCACTTTCTTGGAAGTCCAATATTGTGCCTCTAGAGTTTAGCTGTATGTGATTTTGCATTTAATTCTCTTGTTGTTATTATAGGCAATGAATACTCATGAATGTGGCACGATGACCTGATGAATAGATTTCCAATGCGGGAAAATGTCCCTGTTGTGACCAAGTCCTTCCTCTTGAAGAATATGTGATTGATGACCAGGATGAAGTCAATTATCCTCCTTTGATGGATGGTGACATAAGGTATTTTTTTCTCCACATGGACCAATCCATTGTTACCCAATAAAAAGCCGTCACTACTCAAGCTTAAGCCATGACGACCCAAGCTAATAAAGAGGTTTTACACCGAGCAAACCAACGAGTTGCTACATGGCCTAACGTTTATGGGATTTCACTATTATTAATACCCCTACTTACTATCGTTCCAAGGTTGAAGAATTCTTCCAAGAGTTCATATATTAAATCTACAAGATCCCATGGGCAATGGGGTTGTATAATAGTGAGAAGGTTGTTAAGAGGTGGGCCACCGACTTAGGAGGTGTTCAAGAAGGCTTTTCTTGATAGGTTCTTCCTAGGGAGATGAGGGAAGATAAGGTTGTGGAGTTCATCAACCTTACTAAAGTTGATATAAGTGTTCTTGAATACTCTTTGAATTCACTAAATTGTCAAAATATGCTCCTTTTGTTTCAGACATTAGAGATGAAATAAAATTTTTGTGACGGGACTGTCGGATGAATTTCAAAAGGAGTATTATTCGTATATGCTACATGGCAATATGTACATTTTTCATCTCATGTGTCATGCTTAACAATTGGAAGAGTCAAGGGCTAATATAAATAGTAAAAATGCCAAGAAGGCAAGATCTTTTGATAGTGGTTCTTCTAATAGTAGGCTTGAGATTCAACAGAAGCCTAGTTTCAACAAGAGGTTGTTCAATAAATTTCCTTCAAAGTTCTCTAAGGCTCGTGATGAGAGTGTGTCTAACCGTATGCCTAAGAACGGAAGGGATACTAGTTGTCCGAACAAGAAGCCTACTTTTGCCAACTGTAGAAAGGGTAATCTAGGTGAATGTCTATTGCGAACTGGGCAAGTTCTTTTGTTGTGGAAAGAGTGTCCACAAGGTTAGGGATTGCCCTAATGTGAAGGGTCAAGAAAAGGGTAGCGGGAAAGAAAATTGCCCTAATGATGCCCTGATGAAGAATCGCTTCTTGCTTTGAACTCTAGATATAACCAAGAGACTTCTCATGACTTTGTGACTGGTATGTTGAAGATATTTTCCATTTATGTATACGCTTTACTTGATCCACTGGTACATTATCTTTTGTTACTCCATTGATAGTACACAAATTTGATATCTTAACCAACATTTTAAATGAACCTTTTATGGTGTCTAACCCGGTGGTTTAGTCGGTCGTTGCATAGAGGGTGTATATAAATTTTCCTTTAATGTTGTCCAATTGAGTAACTTATATTGAATTAATAGAACTTGATATGCTGAATTTTGATGGCATATTGGGTATGGATTGGTTGGATGATTGCTTTGCCTCCATAGATTGTAGAACATGGGTGGTGAAGTTTAACTTTCCAAATGATCCCGTTTTAGAGTGGAAGGGGAGAAATTTTATTACAGAGGTCGCATCAACTCTTGTTTAAAAGCATGTAAAATTTTCTCTAAAGGGTTTTTATACCATATAGTGTGAGTCCATGATTTAGACTCTCAAATTCCTCCCATAGAGTCGGTCCCTGTAGTGAGTAAATTTCAGAAGGTCTTTCCTAATCATCTTCCCGGTATTCCTCCAGAACGGAAAATTGACTTTGTATCGACTTGTTACAGAATACAAATCCAATTTCAATTCCTCCTTTTAGGATGGCTCCTACCGAATTGAAAGAGTTAAAGTCTCAACTCAAGGAATTTCTAGACAAGGGTTTCATTCGACCATGTATTTCTTCAAGGTGTGCTTTGTTTTTATTATAGAAGAGGAAGGATGGTTCCCTTAGGAAGTTCATTGATTACCGTAAACTCAATAAAGTCACTATTAAGAATAAGTATCCTCTCCCTCGGATTGACAACCTGTTTGATAAACTTTAAGGGGCAAGCTACTTTTCTAAAATTGACATGATATAAAAATGAGAGGTAAGGATATACCAAAAACATCATTTCGGACTAGATATGGTCACTATAAGTTCTTAGTAATGTCCTTTGGTATCACTAATGCCCCGACGGAATTTATGGATGTTAGGAACATAGTGTTTCGAAGTTACCATTATTCATTTGTCATTGTATTCATAGAAAACATCTTAGTATATTCGAATAATAAGGGTGATCACATAAACCATTTTAGGGTGGTGTTACAAGTACATAAAGAGAACAAATTATTTGCCAAGTATACAAAAGGTGAGTTTTGGATGTTCTCGGTGGAGTTTATTGGTCATGTCATCTCCATTTAGGGAGTTGAGGTTTATCCAAGGAAAACCAAAGTGGTCAAGAATTAGTCGGAGGCATGTGAGAGATGCTTTCAACTCTTGAAAGATAGGCTTACTTACGCTCTTCTGTTGACTTTACAAGAGGGTACAAAGTGTTGTGTTGTGTATTGTGATGCATCCCGAGTAGGTTTAGACTGTGTACTTATGCAACATGGGAATGTGGCAGCGTATGCTTCTATGCAACTGGAGGTTAATGAGAGACACAGTCCAATCATGATCTTGAGTTAGCGGCTATGGAATTTGTATTGAAAATATGGAGGAATTACTTGTATGTTGTTCATGTAATTGTGTATACCGACCACAAGAGTTTCCAATATGTGTTTACTCAAAAGGAGTTGAATCTCCTACTACCAAAGTTGTTGGAATTGTTTAAATATTACAACATATTGTTCTCTATTACACCAGCAAGAAAAATTTAGTTGCGGATGCTCTAAGTTGTATGAACATGGGTAGTGTGTCTCATGTCAATGAAGCCAAGAAAGACCTAAAGAAAGATGTTCATAGGGTCGCTAGATTGGGTGTAAGGTTGAAAGATTCTCCCAATGGTGGTTTTATGATCAATCATAACTACGAGTCATCTTTGATAGTTGAGGTGAAGTCCAAAAAACACTATGATAAACCATTGATGGAGTTGAAGGAGTCGATTCTTGGTAAGATTAATGAGTCATTCTCCTTGGGGGGGGGGGGGAGGTGTCTTGAGGTATCAAGGAAGTTCGTGTGTTCCCAATGTAGATGGATTTAGTAAACAGATCCATTAGAAAGCTCATGGTTCCCGTTATTCCATTAATACGTATTCGACAAATATGTACTATGACCTTAGGGACGTGTTTTGGTGGAATGGTTTGAAAAAGGACATAACGGAATTTGTTACTAAGTGTAAAAATTGAAAAAAAAGTCAAAATCGAACATTAAAAGTTGGGTGGTTTACTTCAACAAATCCAAGTTCCTACTTTGAAGTGTTTAGACATTAATGTGTATTTTGTGGTAGGTTTGACTCGGACACAAAAGCAATATGACTCTATATGGGTAATTGTGGATAGGTTAACCAAGCTCGCTCATTATATTCCCATAAAGTCTACTTTTTTGACGGAAGATTATGCAAGGATCTTCATATATGATATTGTATATCGTCATGGTATTTAGTTATCCATCATATCGGATAGGGTTGCACAATTCACATCTAGGTTTTGGAGATCATTCCAATATGGGTTGGGTACCAAGGTGAAGTTAAGCACCATTTTAATTCCCAAACGGATGGTCAAGTGTAGCGTACTATTAAAACCCTTGAGGATATGCTTAGAGCTTGCATTTTTCATTTCAAGGGAAATTGGGATAAACATTTTCCTTTTGTGGAGTTCGCTTACAATAATAGTTTGTATCCATCCATATCCATGGCTCCTTATTAAGCCTTGTATCGTAGGTTATGTAGATCTCCAATTGGATGGTTTAAAGTTTGTGAGTCTTCACTTTAGGGTCCTGCTTTTATTTATAACACTTTGGAGAAGGTAAATATCATAAGGAACAGGTTGCAAACAGCCTATAGTCATCAAATGTCATATGGCGATCATAGGAGAAGGGATTTAGAGTTTGAAGAAGGTGATAAATTGTTTTTCAAAATTTTACCCATGAAAGGTGTTTAGATTATTAAAGAAATAGACTTGAGTTCTTTTTATGCAGGTCCCCATGAAGTGTTGCAAAAGGTTGGTAAGGTAGACTATTAGTTTTAATTGCCTAATTAATTTTCTTTTGTTCATCCAGTTTTCCATGTTTCTATGCTTAAGAAATGTATCGGTGATAACGAGTCTATTCTTCCTATTGAGTGTCTTAGTTTGAAGGATAACCTCTCTTATGAGGAGATTCCAGTTCAAATACTTTAGAGGTAAGTAATTAAATTGAGGAGTAAATAGATGGCTTCCGTAAAGGTGTTATGGAAGAATCACCTAGTTGAGGGTGCGAGATAGGAGGCCGAGATAAAATGAAGTCTTGTTATCCACATCTATTTAATAGCTAAGTTTATTTTTCTTACTATTAATGAAAATAATAACTTTAAATAGATTTTTCTTGATTTTTTGTGATGTTTTGCAAAAATGTGAATTTTTATTTCATTACAGTTTTGCATATTGACTTGAAAATTGTAATTCTTCTTGTTTTGAGTTATGTTGTGCATTTTTATATGGTGACTCTTTATGTGATAATATATAGCATATTTATAATGTAATATTTTTCATAATTGACTCATATATGATATGTTGAGCTCTTGTTTTTTTTGAAGGAAATTCCTCATAATATAATTATGAGTCTTATGTATGGTAATTGATGTTTTGAATTGCTATGTGTAAATGATGTGATTGATGTTGCTATGTATTGTTTTTGTTGGGCATCTAGTCTTGAGTCTATTCATTCCTTCAAAAGATTTCTAGAGTAATTCGACGATGAATGTTCCTAGAGGGAGGGGGATAATGTAACACTTCGAAAATCCAAGACGCGTTCTAAATCCTTACATGAGTGTCAAAAGGTTTAGAAACTTTGTTAAGGTCTATTTTAATTTATAGAAGTCATTTAGGAAGTCTAAAACCAAAACGTTCATGACAACGGCAACTAGTTCAATAAGGTGCTAGCAGCCCTTAGCCTATTTGACTAGAGTTTAGGAGTTCAGAAATGATGAAAATATGTGGAAGGGTGTCTAGCATGTATTACGGTTAGTTCATAGTCAAAATGTTCGGGAACAACTACCCATGGATTAACCAAGTGCCCTTGAGGAAGTCCCTTGTGTTTGGAGTCAAAGGATTGCCCAAGGCAGTGCGACCACTACTAGTGGTCGACGAATCGTGTGTCAATCGAAAGGGGAGTCGATAACCTTGTCGAAGAATAGTAAGTCATTTTCCCCAAGACTGTTTTTGGACAAGTCTCTTAAAAAACGACTGACCAACAGGACGGAAGGTCTTGTGGCCGCCGTATCACAAACAGATCATCAATCGGGGTCTCGTCTTTGAGGGCCTAAATTTCTGTGCGTTTTTAATATGGCCTCCATTAGTTAATTAAAGAGTTTTTCAACTAGTTGGGGGATCAGGGAGATCAAATTAAGTTGGTTAACCCCCTATATAAATCCTAACATAATTAGACTAACCTAAACTCACATATTTAGCAAACCAAAAACGCTCTTCCTTCTCATTCTCTCTCTCTCTAATAAAGAACTCCATTGAATACCAAGGTAGGGGAGGGTTTAAGTGTAACAAAGATTCAATTTTATCCATAAATATTCTTCAATTAGTAAGGTATGGTATCCCTTCCTCCTTTGAGACCTCTTTCATCAAATTTATTCCATAAAGTTGGGTTTTCAAGTGGGTTTTCATCCAATACGAAATTGATATTTGAGAATTGATTTATTTATTATTTTTAGGATATTATGAATTGATTTATATGTATTTTAACTAAATTATGCTATAACTTCATGAATTGGTCTAGTTTGTAGAGGATGACCGATTCCCTTTAAACCTAAGTTGTGATTTTGATATGAATTGTGTTATATTGGTTTAATTGAATTTGTTATTTGTTGAATTACAATTAGATGATGTTGTTGTATCAATAATGAATAAATTAGGACGAATTATAGTCCTATCATGCTAGTTCTTGAGATGTTTATCTAGGTTATGCAGTATGTTGTGAACTAGTAATGGATTGCGATGTAGTGATTCATTTAGTCTTGTTATCATGTTAGTTATTGATTTATGACGATGTTAAACCCTAATTCAGTTGAATAAAGGGTTGATTGTTAGACATTGATAATGAATTATGAGGGAGACTTGGTAAGTTTTCTGATCCCTATTCTTAACCTCAATTATGGTTAATTGTGTTTAAGTCATGATGTTGTACTGGTGTATGCCTTGTATAAAAATTCATAGGGTTGGTATGATGTTAAATTGAAATGTCTTGACTATGGTTTTTGATATGTTGGCTAAGATGTAAATGTTATAAGGATGGTGATGATTTACCAATGTGCCTTATTATGAAGTGATATGAAAATTTAAATGTGCTAACCTCACTTATATGAATTGTATTGAAAGGATTATACTCATGCAATTGTTATTGAGCTATGATGATAATGATGATGATTATACAAGGGTTATACCCTAAGACCTACATAATGTTATTATTATTAATAAAGACATTAAAGACATTTCATAAAGGGACTTAACATAGCACCCAGTGAACTTGACAATGGAAGGTGATGACTTTCTATAGTGGAAAATTCACCTGATAGTTCAACTGAGGTGTTGACTCCCGTATGAGGAACATTGATTCATTGGATTTCCATGAGAAGAGGAAGACTAGATAGTGGATCCACCTAGAAAGCTTTGTTTATATTTGGTTCTACTTTAGCCGCTAGACAACCTTCATTCCGTGTAAGGATGTAACACCCCGTATCAAAATAAGCCAAAAATAAGTTTTTTTAGAAACACTTGCAGGTACCAAGGGTGGCATCGACGGTCCATAAGACAGATGATGGTCCATCCTGCACAACCTTCGATGGGATCAGAAACACCCAAAAACATAACTAGGAAAAATTTGCTAAGTCTTGATCAACGGACGGACCGACGGCTTGTAGGTTACACTACCGTCGGTAGTTCATGACCGTCGATTGAGACCCCAATTCACACACCATCTAACAAGAGATACGAATGACCAGCACGGTCGTAAGGTGGACCTCGGTCCGTATGTATGACCGTAGGTGAAAAATTTGCTGACAGTTAAGGGGAAATGCAGTTTGGTCAACTTGAAATGGTCATAACTCTTAGTACAAAATGAATTAAGTGTTCCATGACCTACCAACATATAGATAGTTAAATTACCTTTCCAAAGGCACTGACCTTTCTAAAATGAGACCTCTGAGTAAAAAGTTATTCCCATTTTTGTAAATACCTATTGAATAGGCCCAGTCGACGGACCCAACCACAGGGTGTTGGTCAGACAATGGACCATCAACCCTGGCCGTCGTTTAGTGAGATATCAACTTTCCCATGGGTCTTTTTTACCTTTCCCACTTTATTTAAACCCTAATTTATGTTGTTTTGACCATAAATAATAAGATTTTAGTTAGTTAAAGCCTAGAAACATGATTAAAACATATCAAACTCAAATCATTTAATCAAAACCTAGAAATTAGAAGCAAGAGAGGAGAAAAATCTCAAGAACCCTTGTTCAAGAATGCCACAAGTTCTCGCAGTTCCAGCCCCGAAACTTAAGTATTTTTATGTGGATTTCATAACAAGATATGTGGTATTTCACTAGTGGGTTCCTTTCAGACTCATAATTCCCATATCATGATTATACCTAGGGTTAGTAAAAACCTTAATAGAACGTTATGAATTTATTAAATATATGACCCAAATCAGATTATAATATTATTACTCCGTTTATCGCATGAATTTAAGAACTCTAGCTTTGTATTTCTTTAGTTTTTGAATAACACATGCTAGGTCAAGTATTTCAGATGCTTCAAGTATACATGTCTCAGTTATAAATGCATAATTACCAGATTAATTGTTGCACTCTTAGTTTGCATGTTCAGTTTCGAGCAATCCGGTATTAACAAAAAATCATACATAATCAATTAATTTATTGAATTAATGATAGTAGCATCATACCGAGTTGGACTAGGGTTTAGTGTACCATATTTGTTCTAGAACTATTAGACAAGTAGGTCGTAAGTCCCCTCTATGGGAAATCAGTTTAGTGATCAAGCCAACATGTATTTATACCTTTGGTAGGGTATATTGAGTTTTCTAGATATGGCGGATACATCATACTCCATATTTAGGTCATATGGTTTTATAATCGATTATTAGTAGCTCCCACAAATCAGTCAGAGGCATTGACCATTTATCAGTATATTAAGTATTTAGTTTCTGCATGTTATAAATTGGTCAGTGTGTTCAGTTAGGTCAGTAATTCAGTATATTATGTTTGGATTATTATACTTGTTTTTGTGCTTGTTCAGTTATATCTTTTTTCAGGTTTACTTTATCCTGCATGCTCAGTACCTTTCAAGTAATGACGCATACGTGCGCTACATCATCTCATGATGTAGGTTCAGGTTCTTAGCATCCAGATCACGCATAGATTAATTTCCGATCTCCTATTCAGCAGATTGAGTAGTGAGTCCTAATTCTCTGAGGACAACAGTCATAAGTGTCATTTTAGTCTTTAGTCATTTAGTTTTAGTTTTTGCTATATTTAGCTTTGGCTTGTCCCATTACTTCTAGTCCAATTTAGAGGCTTTTTTAAAACATAGTTCTATTCAACTTAGTATTGAGTTAATATTTCCATTGTATTAAACTCATTGTTTTCATTATTTTTCTGGGAGTTAACTTAACCGACATAGACCATGAGAACTAGACATGGAATCCCATCATTAAACCCTATTAAATAGGGGATCTTCACTTGCCTAGAGTAATGTCATTGTCTTAGATTTTACATGGCTTGCCAAATAGCTACAGCTATGTTGGCGCATATTTAAGGGATAAGGAGATTGCTACTAAGTAACTCTTTATCTACTAACGATGAGTACTCATCTCAAGAAGTGCATTGGAATACAACATCTAGAGTCATGAAGTGTAACCACCTCTACTTTATATCCTCTTGGTGTTAGTCATAACCCCCACGAATTCTAAACATTATAAACTATAGGTTAAGGATAACTAGTGAACACAACATCTCAACTCACGAAGGGCATTAAACTTCCAATCTCTTTTAGAAAGCACGTAGGATGTTGTGAGGTTGCTTCTAAACACTTCATGTCAACTCACGAAGAGTGTTCACCCCAAACAACCCTTTTTACTTAACATAGATTCATTCATTTATTTAAGTATGTGTGTGTACATTTGATCACACCTTGCATAAAAGCATCATTTCATTTATATTAACTCATATACATGCTTCAGACCTTTATTCCTCAAATTACTCACTTCACATTCTTAATATAATCATATACTTCATTTAGGAATAATATAAGCACAACATGTATTCAAGCTCCACCATACACAATAAAAGAACCATCGTCATTATCACCTCATTTAATACATTGGGACATCAAATACATACTCATAATACACACCAAATATATCTAATGCATCAAGTAAACACAGCCACCAACAAGGTGAACCTTATAACTCAAGAACAATTTATAATAAAAATTATCCAATATAAGCAACTAACCATTTAACCAAGACATCACAACGAATAACCAATTTCTAAATAATTCATCATAATGAGTCCCTTAGGCAAGTATCTAAATCATAATAACAACAAAAGGAAAGAAAAGTTCATTACCTACCCAAACATGTTCATTTAACGAATTTCTTAAGCTAAAAGTTTGAAATATGCATAAACATGAGTTCATTAGGATTTTGACATTAGAATATTCATTTAAAACTAGAAGAAAAAAATTTGAGTCATTAAAAAACTTTTACAGGAAGACCCAAGCTTAGAATCAAAGGTAGAAGACAGTAGAGTTTGAAAACTCTATTTGAAATCTTTTAGAAAGGACTCCGTGAATGGAAAAGGGTTCAAGGATTTATACAATACATAAAATATAATAAAAAACACAATCATTTTGATGAATAAACACGTACAAACGAGCTCTCCTTGCTCCTTGAGTCTTAGCTCCAATGGTGACTTTGAGAGCGTTTTATTTAGAGGGAGAGTTTGAATATTTGAAGTGAGGATTCTTGTCTAGGTCTAGGACTTAAAAAATATCTAATATAAATTATAATCCCTAAAATTATAATCCTAGATTCATAAAGACTTGGGGTGAATTTAAAAAATACCCAAGTCAAGGCAGCAGGTGAGAAAACTTTTGCAGGCAACATCAACGACTCTCAACAGACGGACCGAGTGTCAAACGATGCCCCATTGGTGAGGGATCGTTGGTTGGGTCTGAAAAAATCAACACCTGCATACATGAAGGTACAATCGATGTAAAAAGTCGACGAGCCGTTTATTGATAAACTGGCCTCGACTGTTCCCGTTGGTGGACAGTGTTAGGCAGTTTTGGACTTGTGTCTTGGACCCTTCCCTAGGGCCCCTTATTGGTATAAGGTGGGGTCATTACCAAAAATTAAACCTCTAAAAATAGTATTATAGGTCTTAGGAATATTCCACTCCAATTTCCAGAAACATGAATATGTAAAACTCACTCAAACACTTGAAGACACACAAGCAATTTCTAAGACACACCTTTTGAACGTCATGGAAGTTTTTAGACGTTCACCTCCAAACATAACAAAACTTCACACACTACATAGAGACACTAATATAACTAATTTTATAACAAAATTAAATCAATAAAATATCTTTAAGATCTAGTTCACCTTAGTTTTTTTTAAAGTGTTACACTTTGCTTTGTTATTGCACTTGTTAACTTGATAGGGGTTTTGGATAATTGTTTTGGTTAGGTCATGTTATAATTACCTGCTAGTCATGTTTGTTGTTATTTATGTCTTTATAACAGAGTTACTTGATTATGTAGTAAATTACTTGATATGCATGTTGAATTGACTAGATTTGATGTTGTTGGTCTTGTGATGTACATGCCTATGACTTAATCAATATGTCTTATTGATTTGGTATTGTATTTTTAAATGTGCATATAATTTTTCAAAGCAAAATGCATACTTAATTAAATGTCCTCTTTTAGAATGTTTTCATGATATGTGTGCATATGCTCTAATACTTAGTACAAGTGGTGTACGAACCTCATTTCTTCCTTTACCCTAAAATATTAGGTTCCGGTCATTGAAGGACTTTTGGAGACATATTTGAATAAGACCTGGAATTCTTTATCATCCAAGTTGAGTAGGTCCTCACTTTTTGAGGGAAATGCCACTATCAAGCCTATGATGTTACTTAGTTTCTAGACTCTTATGTTTTTTCTTTTTTATTTGGATATTAAACATTTTATGACCTATATGTGGTCTTGTTTAATTGATGTATGGAATAGGACACATTTGTTATACTCTTAGATGGTTTAGAGATGAGGCGACTATTTGAGACTACGTTATGTTGTTTATATTTATGTGGAATAAAGTAGAAGACTAAGTAATCTTCCTATACAAAGGGTCTATGTATACTTGATATATACAAATATATATATATATATTCCATGTATGTAGAGGTATATGTAAAACTCAATGTACATGTAATGAAAATATTTAAATTTCCTCTAATTTCAACATGTGAATGTAATGGTATAAGCTAACAGGCTAGTCTTGGTCCTCAAAGAGGACGCTACAGCCGGTTACGTGTAGGGGGGTATTCCCGAATGTGACATCTTCCTACTTGGATATGTGAGTCTAATGATGGTTATATTTATTATATTATAGTAGTGAATAGGGTGATGTATATATGATGTTGGTTATACATATGTGCCTCTTAAATAATATGCTATATGTGAAGTATGTGTGTGTCTTGTTTGGTAGACTTGTGTGTATTACTTCATACATGTATAATGTGAATATGACTTCTTGACTTAGTATGTTAAATCCTATTAGTCTTGTATGTGTTATTGATATGTGACCTTTTATGGTACTACGAAGGTCCTTTTTGTGGAGTCTTCATCCTAGATGTAAGGTTATGAATTCCTTGAAGTTAAAAGCCGTAATATTAGCCTTCTTGTGTAAATGGTGGACTTAAGGTTGGTTGGCCGGAACGACATGAAATCATCCTTCCAAAAATCATTGTGATATCCTCTTAACCTTTGTAATGCAATCGCAGGGGACCTTTGGAAGGTGAAATGGGATTGGGATATGAACTAGATTTTGAACCTCTTCATCTGATCCATTATGTGAATTACTCTATGAGGACAAAGGCTAGCACCGAGTAAGCATGGTTTTGCAGTAGCTCTAGATAAATAGATAGCTAGAGTACAAAGGAACCCTTGATACTCCCAAACCATGTTCCTACATGATATGATTCCAATATCTATCATTGGCAAGTAGAACACCCTCCGCCGGAGTAGGTTATAACTACAGTTTCCTTTCTTAGATACAATGGTCTATGTCGGATATTGCCTATTCTCGTCATGTGGGAAACATACTAGTGTTGGATAAATACTATGAAGTTTAGGTAGTGGAATGGGACGCTATTAAGTCATTGCACTATTGGAATTTGAAGATCTTAGTGTGTGAGTTCCCTAGGTCTTTTCCAAGACCCTTACTTGAATATCCTTATACGTTGAATGTTTCATAAATGAACTAATGTAGATAATGAATTAAGTTAGAAAGCATGTTAATGAATAAGTACATATCTAGAGGTGTATAAGGGTTTCCTAGTTAAGTTGTGAAGGTAGAAAAAAGGATGGTCTCTTCATGGCTTACCTATGGAAGTCTTAAGAATGTATCTAGATAGGGAAGTAGACTGATAAGTTAGACATGATCTAAACTTATGTAGTTTTGAGAATTATTTAGGTAGTCTTTGATAACGTGTATGGGCGTTCTCTTCTTGAAATACTTAAGAAAGTCTTTTGATAATATTTGGGAGGAGAATGTCATATTATATATATTTTGTTCTAGTAAGAATACACTTATTCTATTGAGTATAAAGGATCTCTTAAGTGTGTGCGATGAATTGTATGAGTTGTCATTTCATAACTCACGCAAGTGAGCCTTAGAATCACCTTAGGTAGGAGGATCTCATGGTTGTGTGATTTGTAGATGTTATTGATTATATATTGTAATGAATTAATTAACAGTGAAGTTACATCAAAGTTCACTGTAAGCTCACCATAATATTTACTAAATTTTTATTAATTGCATATGACTTGTATTGTGTGCAATTTGCGAAGTTTGGTGCTTAAATGTTGTTCATATACTATTAACATGACGTTTTATTAAAGAAAGAAGAAGCAAATTTCCACAAAAGTCCGTTTCTCATGATTTTATGTATCAAGCCATACTTTGTACATGTATTTGTACTAATTCCATACTTTTATATATCTCTAAAGGTGTGTTTAGCAAGTGAGATGTGTCGTTGAAGCAAGCTTGGTACTAGTTATTGTTCAAGCATAGTTGAAGTATGTCCTCATTTGACTCGAGGGCATAATCATATTTAGAATTTTTATTTCAAAGTACTGTAATATATATTAGATTGTTAAATTTTGATTGTATGGGCCGTTTCGAAATTATCTCTTAAAATCAAAGTATGCTGTATAATGAGACTTAGCGATTCCTATTTGTTTTAGATAAAATATATTTTAAGATGTTCTTGTGTGAGAATTTTTAATTACGCACTACTTTTCATATTTGTATGCAATGAATGTTGTCTAATGGATTGTACAAGGACTCCGAGAGGTCAAATACGCCATGTATAAACTCAAGAGTGTCATAACTTCTAGAGGGTACTTTGGGTCGTCAAACTTGAATCCTTTACTTAAATTGTGATTGTGTATTCTTGATGATGAAGTTCAATTGAAGTATTTCATGTGACTTCATTAAGTAATGTTAGGATGAATGTAATTGAAATGTCTTTACTATATAAATTATTATATGATGATTAAGGTATGATGAAATAAGGTTAATTATGGATTCACTTATGTGCCTTACTATGTTGTGAATGTTATATGTTGATCTCAAACATCAAGAGTTCTTATGAAATAAATTTCTCAGTCATTACCTAATCATCTAATGAATATGAATATACAAGGGGTTATTCTTCTATGGCCTATACTAAGATATGATGATTAAGAAAGGTTTCAAGACATTCAAAAGGGGACTTTAGCTTAGCACCGATTGAACTTGACAATGAGAGTTTACTCCCTTTAGAAAGAGATTTATAACACCCCTCAAATTTCATAGGTAAATGTAGAGCCTAACATGGTTGTAATTACTGTATAAGGTCCTAAAATGGTCTATAATATTATATTGAGTTAGTTTCTAGAGTTTTAGGTGCAATGGAAGTCAAACGTCA
Source organism: Solanum lycopersicum (assembly GCF_036512215.1). Lineage (NCBI taxonomy): Eukaryota > Viridiplantae > Streptophyta > Magnoliopsida > Solanales > Solanaceae > Solanum > Solanum lycopersicum. The sequence goes on from NC_090804.1 coordinate 38,375,878, forward strand.
AAGCATGACAAAGACGTTCGATAACTAAGTCACTATGTGTCTCATATGTGGTTATGTTCCTATTTTTTTTTCTTGAGTTAATGAGGTCATTATATGAGTTATTACAGCTTTTTTAGGCAGTCTATCATGTTTCGTGAAGTTTGAATGTAAAATGTCCAAGAAAGTCCATGACGTTCGAAAGGTTTTCCTTGAAATGACTTTGTCTTTCTTGGCATATTTGGTTGAGTTTTACATGTTTGTTTTTGATAAAATTCATGTGAGAGTTCCTAAATTCGTATACAAACATATTCCATACCCAAGGACCATTCAAGGGTCGTTGAAAAAGGACCCTTCAAGAGGGCCCAAACTATAAAAAAAAACCCAGCCCAACCTATGGAGGCAATCAATGTCCCGTAGGTGAGTAAATGTTGGTGTACACTTAAGAGTGGGAGAGGCCAAGATAAATACCAGCATCAATTCCCAAACAACAGACAACCAGGACTGTTCGTTGGTTAAGGGACGGGCCATCGATAGCCAACCGTCTTTGAGGGTTGTCTCTTTGTAGCGAACTGTTAAGTCGAGCGGTGAATTTACTACTTTCAACTAATACAAAGGGAGTTCAATTATTTGTATTTTGGGTATTTTAAATGATTTTATAATACTAAAACACTTAGAATATTTCATTCTTCAAAATAAAAACCCAAATTTCCTTAGAAATTCTCTAGAATTCCATTTGAGCAAAAAGTCAAGAAAGGGCTTGGATTGGAGAATTGAGTGGAGATACTTCATAAATTTGAGGATTAATTACGATTTTGGATACTTGAAACTATATTCATCAAGGATCCCAACTTTCGAAGAAGTTTTCTAAATATTTCAAAGAAGAATTTTTCAATTTCATGATCTATCCATGGGTTCTACATTAAAAGTTTTAAAGCATAGTATATAGATTGAATTTTAGTTAATAAGATGATTTTAACACAATTAACCTAAGAACCCATGTAATTTTATGAACCCTAATTTTTTACTACTTAATGGGTTAAGTGATATTAATCTAATGCTTATGAATTCTAGTGTAGTTTTCTATAGGCTATTTATTGATGTAAAAATTGTATTTAATTTATATGTCGGTTGTATTAGATTGATTAATCTATATTGAATTGACTTAGTTTCATTGAGTATCATAGTTTTTATATTGTATTATTGGTTATGTCCATGGGTAAGGGCCTTATGGTATAAAATTGGATGGTTTGACATCGGATTGAATTGTTGAGAATGGATTGGTGGTACGCTTCCCTATTTCACTTTATTTTACGTTAATTAGAATTAAATTATGTTTTGATTAGTATGGTCCACTTATGGTGGCGGTTTTATGTGTATTACATGCAAGTGATATGGCCTTGTCAATGTTACCTTACGTGTTACGATGATTATTGCCTTGTCGGCACATCTAAAGTTAATTTATATGAAGTAAGAGAATATCTACCTACATGTGAAGTAATGTTAAAGTATGTATTTTTTATGTATATTAGACGATCATGTTAGACTATGACTAGGTTCTTATATGTCTAGTCTTACATGTTGATGCATGATTGGTCCTACTTGTCCATAGGAGTTGTCAAGGATACATTGATGATGAAATCATAATGTATAGGATGACATAAAGATGAAGGGTCATTCCTAAGTTCTTCAAAGAATGATATGTTATATGCGATAAAGTTAAGTATGTTGTGTTTTTATTGGTAGACTTGTGTCCCTTACTTGATACATGTATGAATGATATGTGAATACGAGATGTCTTGAATATTTAGGTATAGTGCACCTTGTCATGTATGATTGAATGAAATGTGAGACCTTAGATGAAGTTTTGAAGGTCACGCATGTGGAACCTTTAACCTAGTGATAAGGCTATGAATGATGCAGTCGAAGAGCCATAATGGTAACCTTCATGCAGAGGATGATGGAATTTGGGTTGATTAGCAAGAACAAAATCATATCATCCTTAGGAAATTCATGATGAGCTATGTTAGTCGCCATTGAAAGGTAGCCATAGTGGACCTCTTTGGATGGGTGATTGGGTTATGAACTACACAAGGAACCTTTTCATGTGATCCTTTAAATGTCAATTACTCTATGAGAACAAAGGGTAGAACCGAGTGAGTGTTTTATGGGAACTAGCTCTACTTGAGAAGGACACAAAAGTACAATGTATCTCTACCTAATAATCAGACTACAGGGCAAGAAAGCCCTTCATATTCCTTAACCATGTGCCTACACGGGATGTGTCCTAGTTCTACCCTTGGAAAAAGGAACACCCTCATCGGAGTAGGTTAGAACTCCAAATTTCATCTCTATCTATCATGGTCTATGTTTATTATTTCCTATTATCATTGTATGAGATACCTACTAGAATTAGAGAAGTTCTATTAAGTTTAGGTGATGGTATGGGAATCTATCTACACATTGCACAATAGGAGTTGATGGTGTTAGTTAAAGTCCCTAGGTCTTGTCCAAGACCATAACTTGAATATCCTTATGTGATGAATGAGTCTTAAATGAAATAATTAATGTAATGACGTAAGTTAAGAAAGAATATTAAAAGAATAAGTACATATTTAGTGTAGTTAATAGTTGTCTAGTTAAGGTGTGAATAGGGCATAGGAATGGTCACTTCGTATCTTACCTAGATAAGTCTTACGAATGAATATAATTAGGAAAGATGTTGATTAAAAGAAAATGATATAATCCTAAGGTAGGCTTAAGGATTATTTAGGTAATATTGAAGAGGTCAATCATGGATGTTTTCTTCTTTGTTTACTTAAGTAACTCATCTCATAGCCTTTAGAAAGAGAATGTCTTATTATCTATATGTTGATGTATTATATGAGAATAATTCTATCTTGGGCAGTCGATATGATCTCTTAAGTGTGTGATTAAGTGATTTAATGGATGATCGCTTCACAACTCACTCAAGTGAGACATCAAATCACCTTTGGTAGAAGAATCTCATGTTCATGTTCATGACGGTTTATAAAGGTGTGTTGATCTCATTATAAGTGGTCTTATAGATTATTTAGGTGTGCCTAGACATGTAGTATTGGTGGTCTCTCTTTGTCTTACTTTAGTTAGTCTTGCGATAGCTTGTACTGAGAGGATTGCATGCTAGGAAGATTTCCTTGTGAAGTTGAGAAACATCACTATAACCTTAAAGGAATAGTCACTGTAAAGTGACATTGTTCAATCTAATGTTTTCTATGAATGTTTGAATTTTATTAATTAAATTCATATTTGTTTCTAAGGTGTTAAATGTTGTTCTTATTATTATATTACAATATTCAAATTAAGAAGATCCATAATTATAATGAGTATCCATTTTTATGATTTTATACAATATGTCATACTTAGTACATGTATTTGTACTAATTTCATACATTTTATTATCTCTAAAGGTATACATGAAAGGTGAGAAGTGTCATAAAGGATATCTTGATTCTAAAGTCATTAAAGCAAAGTTCAAGTATGTCGTCAAATGACTAGAGGGCATATATACATGTCTTTTATTTGAATGTATTGTAATAGATTAAGTACTTTCTAATAGTATTGTATGGGCCGTGTCCCAAAGTATTCTCGTGTATATGATTTGATGAAATGAGAGTTAGTATTTCTTATTAGTTAATATGAAAGTATTTTATAAGATATATAAAATGTTTATAAAAAATTTTAATTTAGCACTACATTTCTTTTGTTTATATGCAATGAACGATACAAAAGGGCTTGTACAAGAGCTCTGAGAGGTCAATTATTCCGGTTGCATTCCGAGAATGCCATATCTTCTAGGTTGTGGTTTTTTTTATGTGACAAGATTTACCATATGGTTCCACATGAGGTGTTAACTTCTGTATGCTACCTCATAAGTTGTTGACTTCCTTTTCAAGTAAAATGAATGACTAAATGTAGAGGAATATACACATCGATTAGGATGACTTGAGGGGTTTATTTAGTATGGTTATGGGTATGGGACTCTACCTAGTCAATGAACAAGTTTATTCTAAAGGGATTCCTAGGAGATGGTCTTATGAATTATGATGTTATGTAAAAGGATATGTATGATGTTAACTTTTTCAAATGATACTCTTATATAATGTTGGATATATTGATGAACATGATGTTTGTCTAAATTTCTATATGTAGTGATGACTACCACTTATGATATATGTTATATCGAGCAAATCATTACTAAATGATCTCCTATCTTGTTTACTTAATTAACGAGGGTTATGGGGCTTTTCATGAGCATTGCACTTATAGTCATGGGATGGTTTTGTTGGTATGGTTTATATATGTTATGTTGATATGAACTATTGAACATGAAATGCTGATATGGGTTTATGTTGATATTTTCTTAGGGTATGAACATGTCTTATGTTATTGTGGTACTTATATTGTATATGCTATCTTGTATGTGCATGAAAGTCTTTCAAATGACTTAGAATGGTTTTTTAAAGTTATGGTCCATCTTAGTCATGCTTTTAAATTTTTTATGTTCATTTAGCCATACTTATTACAAGTGGTTGTACTAACCCATATTTCTAAGTTTTCAACAAATGTGCAAGTTCCGACTGTTGAGTTTCTTAGTAGGCCGATTGAAGAAGTTTGGACTCTTTTCTTCCAAGTTTATGTAGGACCTCATGTTCCAGGATTATGCCTTTTCTAGAGTTGTAATCGCATTGTCTAGTTACATTGTTCTTTCCTTTATTGTTTGAGTTGTAAGCCTATATGGCATATTGATGTTTTAATGGCTATGTCCAAATATTGTACACATTTAGATGGTTTAATGTGAGACCATCTTATTAGACTATCTTATGTATATTGTTTATGTGTTTTAAAAAAGTAACTTAAGTAATCTTTCTATGGAAGAGGTCTATGTAAACCTCACTATGCATAAGTAAAATGTTTTAATTTTTTTGCATTTTTAGCTTATGGCATGTAATGACGAATGCTAAGGGCTACTCTAGGTCTTCATCGAGGAGGAGGACGACGGTTTGCGTCTAGGGGGTGCTCCCTAGATGTGATAGCGTCGTATAACCATGACCAGGTATATCATAGCAATCAAGATAGAAGTATCGGTAACCACATCAGGAAAACCCTCTTCCTTTCCACAAGTCTGAAGTGCATATAATTTGCTTTGCTTGGGAGGATTTTAACCCAAACCCCTAGGATCAGATGAAGGATTGGGTTGATTTTATCTACAATATCTCCCTCATACATAGAGACTAAAGGACAATATCGTATCTTGTGGTCAATCATACAACAAACAAAACAAGAATTGGAAGCCGCTAGATATTTGCCCTCATGCTTCCTTCAACACATAGTACAAGTAGGCAATAGAGGCCTACAATTTCCTCATTGAGGTTTAGGCTTTGTCCCCTTTCTTTATTTAAAATAGAGGGTGAATTGGAGGAACCTTGGCCGAAAAGCATTTGTCGAAACATAGGACAGACATGTAAATCGAACCTTTAATGGGACAAATTACCATTACCGTTTCATGATTTCTTCACCTCCCTAAAGCTTTCCTTAAGTTTTTTCTCTTTTATTTTCTCAATATAAACTACGAGACGATAAATATCCATATCCTTAAAAAGCATGATGTTCGATATTCCTTAACAACGATTTTGTACACACTAAAAATGAACTTCCTCATATAGGACCTAGGATTGGAAACCATAGAAGGGGTATATTTAGACAATTGTGTGAACTTTAAAGCATATTCCTTCACACTTATACTTTCTTTATGAGGGTTGATTAATTTTAGCCCTACTGCCTTTGTAAAAACCCGAAAGCACCCCCAAGAAGTTATTGCCCTAATCCACCTCTCATAGGTATTATTCAAGGCATATGGATCATTCAATGCATAATATAATAAAAAAATGTGAGAAATTAAAAAAATCTTTAGGCACGAAGAATACTTCCATTAATAAGCAAACATAATACTTTTTTTAAAAACATCTACTTTTACAATGTCTTGTTAAACCATTTAATATTTTGAATGTGTACCATTAGGATCAATCAAATACAAGACTTAAAAACAAAAACTAAAGACATAAAAGGAATATGTGGGTATTGTCCTCGAATCTATGAGGACTCACCAAAGCTTCATCTTTAACAGTTAGAAAAAAATCCATCACCCAGGGGATATAAAGAATTCCAATCACTACACGTTAGAAAAAAAAGGGAAAACAAGGGATTAGAATTTTAATGCACTATGTATGGAAGTCATGCAAAAAATAATGCAAAAGGGACAATTAGAATAGAATTTTTTTTAATGGCATTTCGATAAAAACTTTCATCATAAGAGTTTGAGAGACATAACACAAGTCAAAGTCACATATGATGTCATTTCAAAAAAATATCAATGTATAACAGAAGGCATACCCATATTCATCAAATAAGCTCTTTCATCATTTAAACTCCATACCTAAGGTTACTTTAAGACCCACCTATGTAAGACATGAAGAGACCGCCCATTCACCCTCTTCAAGATCATCTAAGTATTCCTAAAAGCTACCCTAGAGAAGAACCTTTTTATTCGACATGTTTTAACTAAGACAATATTCATTACTTAAGTCATTTAGAAGTCGATCATACATTGAGGGGACTTCACTTAATGGTCTTTGAAGACCTAGGAAAATCATTCTAGAATCTTCAAGGCCTACTCGTGCAATGTGTAAATAGCATCTCATTCTACTACTTGCACGTTGTAAAACCTATCTAATACTAGGATGTAAATAACACATGATGAGAATATGCATGAACCGACATGGAACATACTAGCTAGGTATGGAATCTAGAGTCTACCCTACCCCGTGGAGGTTTTTCTACTTTCCAAGGGTAGAATTGGGACACATCCCATGTAAAAATATTATTAAAAGATATCAAGGGCTACTTTGTACTCTACTCTCATCTAAAGTAGTGCTACTACCACAAACATATACGCTCAGTTGTATGTCTCTTTTCTCATAGAGTCGTTCATTCACATATGTGTATTAGAGAACGTGCCATCACTAAGCTCTACCAACTCATAATACCATTTGTTGAGAATGGGTCCACTACTGCTGTTAATCAAGGTCTATTATGATAGTTCTTATGACATTCTTAAATATGGTCGCATGCTACTCCGACTAACCAATATCTAAGTCCATCATTTCACTCAAGAAGAAGGCACCATATAGGTTTATTCCTCTGAGGCTTCTATTAACCTTCTTTTAATATTCAAGGTTCCACATTCTACTTAACCTTCTTTTCGTTTTCAATGTTCTATGTAAGTCTTTATTTCTTACATTCATACACAACAATAGAACTTATGCTTGACAATTGAGATAACATTAACATAACTTTCATTCACAAACAAGAGTGCCTAAGTCTACCAATCAAGATACAAAATAATCATATAATTTATTAAATATCATTCAAATACAAAGTAGGGACAATTAAGCCTACCACACAAGATACAACATTATCATCTAAGACACTTTCTTTGTTTTTCATCACCATATATCATTACTTAAATAAGAATGATAACATTATTACCGATACAAGATCCTATAGATATCACATGAGTACGTCCACAATATACAATATCACACATACCTCACATCATTATTTACTATGCACATACGAACCGTACACTACTCAACACCATAATGTATTGGATATAGATCCACATTTAGTGATGGGGTGATTTTCCCCAAGAAGAAGCCTCTGAATCAAACGATGACCTAGCAGTGTGGATCATCGATCAAACGATTCCTCGTTACTAAGGTACGCCGATTCGTAACTATAAATCTGTCAAATTATTTGGATTCACTTGGGGTGTTTTTTTATGTCATCCCAAGTATTTTATGAACCTTTAACAATTGTCTTAGTGTCTTTAGGGTATTTTACGTTAGTTTATACACCTAGACCTAAATTATACAGTAATATTCCAAAAGTTCATGACCAAAGCTAGATCCTCACATGATAAAATAAACCATAAAAAATGTTCCTAATCCTAAAATAATGTTTATAAACCATTTAGGAAGTTTTAAAATCAAGGCGTCAAAAAACGTTCAAAATTCATCTAGTTTATGTCTCTATGTTTGGTGAAGGATTGGGAAGGTCAAATGAAGTATAAAACTTTTAAAAAGACTTTGAATAGGTAAATGTAGTATATATGGTCTAAAGGTTCAATAATAAGACCACGGGTACAACCCAGAGTGTCCTTGAGAAGGACCCCAACATGGGCAGCAAAGAAGATTGCGAATGTAACACCCCGACACAAAACAGACCAAAATTAGATTTTAGAAACATATACAGGTGCAATAAACGGTGGCATCAACGGACCATTACCTTAACCATGATCCGTCCTGCACAATAGTCAATGGGATCATAAACTGCTAAAATAATTTCATCCCTGAAAAATAGGTCATGTCTTGGATGACGGACGGACTTACAACCCATAGGTTAGACAATGGTACGTAGTTCATTACCGTCGATCATGACCCCCAATTACCCACAAATTAATAAGACCTATTCATGACAATCACAGTCTGTAGGTTAACCTACGGTCTGTAGGCCTGACCGTAGGTGGAAATTTGTAGTTAGTTACGAGGAAATGCAGTAGGGTCAACTTCAAATAGTCATAACTATTAGTGCAAAACGAATTAGGTGTCTCATTACCTTCTCACAGATAGATAATTTAATTATCTTCCCATATCCACTGACTTGCTATAATCAGATCTACAAGTGAAAAGTAATACCCATTTTAGTAAAGGCTTGTTGAACAGGCCCTGATGATAGACCCAACAACAGGGCGTAAGGAAGACAACGAACCGTCAGTCTTGGACGTCGTTTGGTTAAACAACAACTTTCCAAATGGTCTTTTGGACCTTTTGAACTATGTTTAAACCCTATGTTACATCGTTTTAACAATAAATCATCATATATTAGTCAATTTAATCCTAGAAACATAATCAGAACATATCTAAGTTAAATCATTAAATCAAAAGTAAAAAAAATTAAGGCTAGAAAAGAGAAAAAGATCAAAAAACCTAGTTCAAGAGCGAATAATGTTTCAAGAAGTTCCAACCCAGAAATCTAAGTATTTTTTCTGTAGATTTCATCACCATCTATGTGGGATTTAATTAGTGGGTTCCTTTCACCCATTGGGTCCCTAGTTTTTAGTCAGATTCTTGATTCTATTATCATAATTAGACCTAGGGTTTCTAGAACTTTTAAAAAACTTCATAAACTTATTAGTTATATATACCAAATCAAATTATCATGTTATTAGTAATTTTATGGCATATATTTTATAACCCTACATTTGTATTTCTCTAGTTCTTGAATTACACATGCTTGATCAGATATTTCAGACATTTAAGATATACATGCCTCAATTATAAATGCATAATTACAAGATTCATTGTTGCTTTCTCAGTTTGCATGTTAAGTTTCGAGCTATCCAGCATTTAAAAAAAATCAAACATAATCAATTAATTTATAGAATTCATGGAAGTAGCATAATACCTAGATGTTCTAGTGCTCAGCGTACACAAATAGTCCCAGAACTACTATCCTAGTAGGTTGTAAGTCCCCTCTGTGGGCAATAAGTTTAGTGATCACACTAGCATGCCTTTATGCCTTTGGTAGGGTATATAGAATCCTCTGGATGGGGCGTATACATTGGACTCTACATTTAGCTCGTGTGGTTGTATTATCGGTTATTAGTAGCTCCCACAGATCAGTTAGACTCTATGCATTAACCATTTATGATTATATTCAATGTTAAGTTTTAGCATTGTATAAATTTGTCATTGCATCTAGTTAGCTTAAAATTCAGCTTATCATGTCAGATTATTAAAGTTGCTATTATGCTTGTTCTGTTTTTTTTTCAGCTTTACTCTATCTTACATGCTCATCACCTTTCAAGTACTGACACATACGTCCGCTACATCTTCTTGTGATGTAGGTTTCAGTTCTCAGCATCTACATCACGTATAGATAAATTTTCAATCTCCTGTTCAGCAGATTCAGTGGTGAGTCCTCACTCTCCGAGGACAATAGTCATGAGTGTCATTTTAGTCTTTAGTCACTCTTTGTTAGATTTAGTTGGGGGCTTGTACTAGTATTTCTAGTCCAGATTAGAGGCTTATTTCAAACATAGTTTGAGTCAGCTTAGTATTGAGTTAATATTTCTTTTATATTAAACTCATTGTGTTCAAATATTTCAGATGTAGAATATGGGTGTTCCCCATTTTTTATGATTTAATTATGATTCAGGTTCTGCATCAGTTTATTATCTTTAGTATGCTCATGATCATTCCAGCATGGTTAGCTTTGGATCACTTGTGGTTCTAAGTTATGTGTCCGTGACCCGAGGGTAGCTCGAGGCATGACAAAACATGGTATTAGAGCCAGGTTCGTTCAATAGTCGTAGGGTTTCTGAATAAGCCACATTAATCAGAGTACTTTTCATGGGTGTGAAATGCACCACATCTAATGAGAAGGAGGCTATGAAGTGTTTTAGGAAAACTTCACTTTCTTTTGACTCTTAATGTGCGTAAGGTATTATCTTATTCCAATCAAACTTTACATTCTATGTTTTAGATCATGCCTTCTCATAGGGATTAGGCATGGGATTCTAATGCACGCAATGCCAATGGAGTTCCTCTAGAACCAGATAAGGATGTTTAATGTAGAGTTTGTGATTTTTTTACGATGAATCCGCCTAATTTGTTAGGGTCACAAATTTGTAAGGACCCACAGAAGTTCATTGATATGGTCAAGAAAATATTTGGTTCAACGTCAGTAACTTGTAGTGACTCATATATGGTTCGCTCTATAGAAAGACATAATACATGAATTTTTCTTTTGTAACTCAGTTTAGCAGTCCAATTAGGTGTTAGTCCAGAAAATCTCTCAGAACCCTTCTAAGTCTCTACTCCATTCGGTGATCCTGTTATGTTTAGACCGGTAAACAGAAATTGCCCTATCACAGTCTATTAAAAATTTACCTCAACAAATCTATTAAAGTTAGAAATGGTATACATCGATGTCATTCTAGGCATGGATTGGTTACACTCATGTTATGCCTCATTCAAATGTAGAAACAGATTCTTAGTTTTATTTTCCAGATGAACCAATCTTAGAATGGAAAGGTAGTGGCTTAGCGCCTATGGGTCAATTTATTTATTACCTTTAGGCCATAAAGATGGTTCTCTCAAAATCTACATTGACTATAGACAGTTGAATAACGTCATCATCAAGAATAAGTATCACATCTTACGAGTGATGACTTGTTTGACAAACTTTATGGTGGTTGTCATTTCTTAAATATAGACCTCAGATCAGATTATCATCAGCTCATAGTCAGAGATAGTGACATTTTGAAAACAACCTTCAAAACTCGGTATAATCATTATGAATTTGTAGTTATGTCGTTTGGACTAACCAATGCTCCTGCAGCTTTCATGGATTTGATGAACATAGTGTTTAATAAGTATTTGGACTTATTTATTATCGTCTTTGTTGATGGTATCATCATTTACTCTAGGAGTGAGAAAAAACATGCAAGTCATTTCAAAATTGTTCTACTGACTCTCAGGGATCACCAGCAAATGTGTGTTTTTGTTGCAATCAGTTTGCTTTCCTTGGTCACATTGTATCACGCAAAGGGATCAAAGTAGATAAACAAAAGATAGAAGCAGTGGAGCAATAGCCGAGACCTACCTCTCATATAGATATCAAAACTTTTTTAGGTCTAGAAGGTTATTATAGAAGTTTTGTGGAAGGATTTTCATCCATAGACTCACCATTGACTAGGTTTACTCAGAAGATGGTCAAGTTTCAATGGTCAGATGATTGTGAAAAAAGTTTTTAGAGTTTTAAAACAAGATTTACTAAATCTCCTACCTTTACTCTACCAGAAGGTTCAGTTGGTTATGTGATCTAAATTGATGCAAACAAAGTTGGCGTAGCTTGTGTGTTAATGCAGTGAGGTAAGGTAAAAAATTATGCCTCTAGAAAACTTATGGTTCATGAGAAGAACTATCAAACACATGACATCGAGCTTGCAGCAATGGTGTTAACAATCAAGATATGGAGACACTACTTGTATGATGTTCACGTAGATGTGTTCACTGACCATAAGAGTGTTCACTATGTGTTCACCTAGAAAGGGTTGAATCTTTGCCACAGGAGATGGATTGAATTCCTTAAGGCTTATGACATGAGTGTGAAATATTATCTCGGTAAGGCAAATATAATAGCAGATGCCCTCAGAAGATTATCTATGGGTAGTGTAGTCAATGTTGAGGAAGAAAAGAAGGAGCTAGTGAAGGATGTTCACTAGCTTTCTTGCTTGGGAGTTTACCTTATGAGCATATAAGACAATGGTGTAACAGTTTAGAATGGGGCAAAATCTTCTTTGGTAGTGGAGGTTAAAGAAAAGCAAGATAGTGATCATATTTTTCATGAACTTAAGGGGGCAGTCCGTAATCAGAGAGTGGAAGTTTTCTCCCAAGGGGGAGATAGTGTACTTTGCTCCCAGGGTAGACTTTGTGTTCTAGATGTAGGCGAGTTGAAACAACATATTCTTGTAGAAGCCCATAATTCTCATTTTTCTATTCATCCAGGTGCCACTAATATGTACCGCAATCTATGGGAAGTCTATTGGTGTAATGAAATAAAGAGTGATATAGAAGATTTTGTGAGTAAGTATCCCACTTGCAAGAAAGTCAAGGTAGAACATCAAACACCAGGGGGTATGACTCAAAAGATCGATATTCCTACTTTGAAGTGGGATGTGATCAATATGGACTTCATCACAGGATTACCGCGTACTCGTAGACAACATGACTCCATTTGGGTGATTATTGATAGGATGACTAAGTTTTTTTGCTTTTTGACGGTCAAGACTACAGATTCGACAGAGGACTATGCGAAGCTTTACATCAATGAAATTGTGACGTTGCATAGGGTTCCTTTGTCTATCATCTCAAATAGAGGTCTTCAGTTTACCTTTCATTTCTGGAAGTCATTTCCGAAAGGTCTTGGTACTCAAGTTAACCATAGTACAACATTTCAACCACAGACGGATGGGTAGGAAGAGCGTATCATTCAGATAATAGAGGATATGTTGAGAGCTTGTGTAATCAATTTCAAAGGTAGTTGGGATGACCACCTTCCTCTTATTGAGTTTGCCTATAATAATAGCTACCATACCAGCATTCAGATGTCCCTTGTGAGGCTTTATATAGGGGTAGATGTAGATCTCCTATTGGTTGGTTTGAAGTAGGTAAAGAATCTTTGATAGTTTTAGATTTAGTCCTTTATACTATTGAGAAAGTGCAAATCATTAGAGATAGACTTAAGACAGCCCAAAGTCGTCAAAAATCATATGCAGATGTAAGGAGAAGGGCACTAGAGTTCCAAGTTGATGATTGGCTTTTTCTAAAAGTCTCTCCAATGAAAGGGGTGATGAGATTTGGGAAGAAAGGTAAGCCCAAGCTTAGATATATAGGCCGTTACAAGATATTGAAAAGGGTTGGCAAGGTGGTATATGAGTTAGAGTTGCAAACAGAATTAGCAGCAGTGCATCGGGTCTTCCACATATTACTCTTGAAGAAGTTTGTGGGTGATCTAGCCTTGGTAGTGACTTTAGAGGTGTGGAGGTGAAAGATATTCTTTATTTTGATGATGTACCAGTTGAGATTCTTCAATGTCAGGTTAGAAAATTAAGAAACAAAAAAATCGCTTCATTCAAGGTTTTCTGAAGGAGTCATTTAGTAGAGGAAGCTACTTTGGAAGCAGAAGCAGCCATGAAAGCTAAGTATCCTTAGCTCTTTCCTTACGATTCCACTCCAACTTGAGGTAATTCTTCCTTTTCACTTTACAGTCATTCATGCGTAAATTCAATTTAGAATCATGTTCCCTAAGTTTGTACTTGAATTACTAGCGTAATTCCATGTACTCAAAACTCAATTAAGTCGAAAACTCAGTTTTTAGTGTTTACTAGTGGGGTTTGCATCTCTCTCCCTATATTTCAGCTAGTTTAGTCTTCATTCGAGGACGAATGTTCCCAAGGGGGAGATAGTGTAAAACCCTGTAGCAAAAATAGACCAAAATTTAGTTTTTCAGCAAAATCTGTAGGTGCTACCAATGGTGGCATCGATGGTCCGTATCCTGATCCACGGTCCGTGCTACAAAACCGTCAATGGGATCAAAAACTCCCAAAAATATTTCAGCCTAGAAAAATTGGTTACGTCTTGGACGACTGACAGACTTATTGTCCGTAGGTCAAACGACGTTCCGTAGTGAGCGACTGTCGATGGAGACCCCCATTCACCCACTCACTAACAAGAGTTATGGATGACAAGCACGGTCCATAGGCCTGACCGTAGGTGGAAAATTTGCAGACAGTTTAGGATAAATGCAGTTGGGTAAAATTTAAATGGTCATAACTCTTAGAACAAAATGAATTAGCTGTCCCAAATCCTACCCACAGATACATAATTGAATTATCTTTCCGTATCCATCGACCTTGCTAAAATAAGAACTCTGAGTAAAAAGTAATGCCCATTTTTTTAGAGAATAGTGGAGTAGGCCCTAACGATGGACCCAACGATAGGGCGTCGGGCAGAAGATGGACCGTCTGTCCTGGCTGTCATTTGGTCCGACAACAACCTTCCCAGGGGTCTTTTGGACCTTTCCCACTCCATTTAAACCCTAAGTTTCGTTTTTTTATCCTAAATCATCATATATTAGAAACATTAAGCCTAGAAACATAATTAAAACATATCTATGTAAAATGATTAAATGAAAATGTAGAAAATTAGAAGCAATAAAGGAGAAAAAACCCAAGAACCTTAATTCAAGAACAAAGCAAGTTTCCAGCAGTTCTATCCCAGAAATCTAAGTCTTTTCTCATGGATTTGATCACCAAATATGTAGGATTTCATTAGTGGGATCCTTTCAACCATTGGTTCCCTAGTTTTTAGTCAGATTCTTAATTCTATAATCATGATTAGACCTAGGGTTTATAGAACTTCAATTGAAATTCATGAACTTATTAGTTATATGTTCCAAATAAGATTATAATGTAATTATTTAGTTTATTGCATGAATTTCAGAACCCTAGCTTTGTATTTCTCTAGTTCTTCAATTACACATGTTAGGTATGATATTTGAGACACTTCAGATATATAAGCCTCAGTCATAAATGCATAATTACAAGAGTAATTGTTGCATTCTCAGTTTGCATGTTTAGTTTCGAGCTATCCATATATACAAAAACATAAACATAATTAATTAATTTTCCAAATTCATGGGAGTAGGATAATAACGAGTTCGACTAGGGTTTAGCGTACCCAAATAGTCGTAGAACTACTAGCTAAGTACGTTTTAAGTCCCCTCTGTAGGCAATCAGTTTAGAGATCACGTCAGCATGACTTTATGCCTTTTGCAGGGTATATTGGGTCCTCCCGATGGGAATATACATCGAACTCTACATTTAACTCATGTGATTTGATTATCAGTGACTTGTAGCTCCCACAGATCATTCTGACTCTCTGCATTTACCATTTATCAATAAATTTAGTATTCAATTTCAACATGTGATAAAATTGTCATTGCATCCAATTAGCTCATAATTCAGTTTATCATGTCAGATTATTATACTTTCTATTATGCTTGTTCAATTATGATTTATTTAAGTTTTACTCTATCCTACATGCTCAGTACCTTTCAAGTCCTGATGCATACATGCGATACATCTTCTCGTTTTGTAGGTTCATGTTCTCAGCATCTAGTTTAGAAGATTCATTGGTGAGTCCTTATTCTCCGAGGTCAATAGTCATGAGTGTCATTTCAGACATTGTTAGATTTATCGTTGTATTAAGTTAATATTTCCTTTGTATTAAACTCATTATGTTCAAATATCTCAGTCATAGAATACGGGTATTCCCCATCTTTTTAAGATTTAATTATGATTTAGCTTCCGCATCAGTTAATTATCTTTAGCATGATCATGATCATGCCTACAGGGTTATCTTGGGATCACTTGTTGTTAAAAGTTCTGTTTCCGCATCTCGTGGGTAGCTCGGGGCGTGATAGTGAAGAGGAAGAATTCATGGGCTGCTGGTTTTCACGTAGCCATCATGAAGGCTGGAAAACTTTGCCTCGCGACATATGCATGCCACAAGGTCCACTACCTCATAGAAGTTGTGAAAAATAAATTCAGAAATCTCCCTCGCGACACGGAGCTACCTCCCATATTTGTTGAAATTATAGTTTACTCATTTTGACTTCACAATAAGACCCATTTAAGTGAGGAATATTTTTGGTAGTTTAGAGGTTTATTATATATATCCTAAGGGTAAGTTCTATTTAACTTTTTACTCACATAAATCAAATTGCCAAAATTAAACTCAAAAGCTCTCATCTCTGTCTACTTTATCTCTCCCCGAATTCTCCATTGAAGGAATAACAAAGCTTGTAGTATTAGTATGGGATTCTACTTTCACATTGCAATAAGTGTAGCTTGGGGTTTTTCTTTGAGTAGGGTTCCTTCAGTGAAGTTCCTAAGTATGTGTAGAGTTTCCTTTATAATCCTTGGTATCAAATAATTATTCAATTTTAATGAACTTTTCTTGTCCTTGGTAATCTTAAGGATCACTTAGGTAGGTATTGAAGAGATTGTATGGGCTGCCTCTTCATGTCTTGCATAAGTGAAACTAAGGATAATTATGGATAGGGAAGTTCATGTTACAAATGGTTTATTGTAAATGTGACTATATGATGAGGTTTATGAGAGTGTTACTTTGTATGATGCATGGTGACTTATATGATTCTTTATAATTTTATTCATGTAGGTCTTACAAAAATAGCGTGAATTTTATGTTTCTACTAAAATGTCCTCTTTTACATGAGTTTTTTCATAATTTTTTACTTACAATAATGTTTGTACTAACCCCATACTTTTCTATACTCTATATGTATAGGTTGGAGGAAAGTGAAATTTTAAGAGGCAAAGCTTGTAAAGTTGACTCTCTCAAGACTCGGTATGTCCTCATATATTCAACGACATAGTCTATGTTTCTTTATAATCTTCTTTGAGAATTGTGAGGACTTATTATGTATTTCTTTCATAGTAAAGGGTCGTGTCACTATGATATTATAAGATGACTCTTTAACTTGGCTTATGATGATTAGAGTTATTCTTTACTATTTAATAACAAAAGTTTCTTATTATTGTTGTTGTTCAAAGTTTTAATTCCACTTATTTTCATGTATTAAGCAATGAATGATAATTAAAAGGCTTGTACAAGACCACCGAAGGATAAAGTAAGCCTTGTGATGACTCAAGAGTGTCCCTTAATTTAAAAGTGTACTTGAAAGTTGTTACAATAAGACCTTACACATATACACATTACCTAACATAAAAAACTTCTCATTATAACATCACATGTACCCTAAACTGATACTACTAGAATTCACATATTAATAATGACAAGACCATGATCATCATCATATAAACTACATACGCACCACCACCATAAAAGCACCATACCAATCAATAGCAATTATATAAAAATCTATATTAGATAAGGGAATTAGGTTAACTTCCCCTCTTTTAATAGGAAACATCAATAACAATTTACAATAAAAAAAATAATTAACTATAGAAATCAACAATACAGCATAATCTAAACTCAATTCTATCATCATTAGATCATAAAAAATAGACCCACATCCTAGCCAAATTTAGAGATTTGAGAAGGTCAAGGGTTCATAGAGATTTATATTGGAAAATATAAATTTTTAACATCAATAATATCAAGTCTAATCATTTAAAAAAGTTTTATGCAAGAACCCATGACATAGAGTAGAAAATGGACTTTTTCATAAACTTTGAATTATCTTTGAAATTGGCTCTAAGGTCATAGCAATACTTAGATAAATAACTCCTATACAATGCATTGTGAATTACCAACGATTTTCAATAAAAAACATTTATGAATCAAAAAATTAACCCCTAACTCAATTTTCATCTTCTTCCTTGAGTTTGAGAGAAGTTTTAGGAGAGGAGTGTTTTTTATTTGGGTAACTGAAATAAATGACTAAAAGACTATTTTTAGGACTTAAAACTATTTAAAATAATGATATAAATGTATTAAAATCAATCCCACTTAACAAACAATTAAAACTAATTTACTCAAATACCCCAAATTTAGGAAGCCCGCCCAAGGACCGCGGCCACCTTCACGGTCTGTGAAGGTGTATCACGGCCAAGTTAATGGCATGTGGTCATTCAGGTAGTGGCAAACTTTGACTTTACAGTACCCTGAATGCTATGTCATGTCTAAGATCTTCATCACTGACTGTTTAAAGTCCACTGGCCGTGAAGTGGTCCTGAACTTTGAGGGAGTAAGATGTCAACATGGGACAACCTTGGCTCTTTCGGTAAGGATTGTACCTTTTGGTTTGGATCCTTGTCAAGCACCTTCAACCAACATTAACTAGGGTCCTTAAGACTTGAGTCTAACTTTTTAAGGCCACACTCATGAATCACCTTAAGGCCTTTAAAGTGAAACATTCACATAATTTTCATTAACACCAAACACATATACATATACATAGAGGCATAACATATCATCATAATTAAAACTTTACATATAATCTCAACATAATGCATGAACCTCATATATGAATTATTGCACGATAACATAAAAGTTAATACGACCAACAAAAACAAAAGAGGCAATAGTCAACAATAGCATACTTTGACTTTAGTACATAAAGACATAATAATAGTCTGCTCATAATCCAAATCACGAAGTGTAACCACCCCTTCTTTATATCCTATCGGTGCTACGCATAACTCCCCATGAATTTTCAACATTATAAACTATAGGTTGAGGATAACTAGTGAACATCATATCTCGACTCATGAAGGGTTTTCATGCTCCGACCTATCTTAGAAATCTATTAGGATGTAGTTAAACACTTCACTCTCAACTCACGAAGAGTGTCCACCCCAAGACTCCCTTTTTTAACTCAACTTAGTATCATACATTCATATAAGTGTGTGTGTGTAATTGTGAGCACATATTTCACTTAAGAATCATTTCATTCACATTTTCTTCGATACATGATTTCGACCTACATTCATCAATTTACAAAACTTTACATGCTTCAGAAAGTCATATACTTTATTTAGGAATAATCTAAGCCAAACGTGCTATTAAACTTCAGAAAACACAAGACAAGACTTATCTACAATATCACTTCATATTATGTACTAGGACTTCAAATCCATACTCACAAAACATACTAAATAATTCAAATTTATCAAATAAACACCACCTCTAAGAAGGTGGACTATACCACTCAAGGGAAATTTATCATAAGGTTTACACAATATAAACAACTTACCATATAACCAAACCATCATTACCCATAATCAATTTCTCAATATTTCATCATACTAAGCCCCTTAGGTCAGTAGCCAAACCAAACAAACAACATTTAAAAACCAAAGTTCATGCCTTACCCAAACATGCTCATTGAATTCATTTCTTAACAAAAGTTTGAAATTTGCATATACATGAGTTCATTAGGATCCTAACATTAAAAACATAAATTAATACTATAATAAACACATTTAAATCATTAGACACTTTTGCAAGATGACCCATGCTCAAAATCAAAGAAAGAAGGAAATAAACTTTGAAAACCCATTTGGAAATATTTTGGAAATGACTCCTTGAATTGAGGAGGGTTCAAGGATGGATACCATACCTAAATGCGAAGGAAACCCACTAATGTTTTATGAATAACACGTCCAAACCATCCCCTTCTTGCCCTCCTTGAGTCTTAGCTCCACCATTGACTTTTTTAGAGAGTTTTCTTAAGAGGAGTTTGAATATTTGAAGTGAGGGGTCTTGATAGGTCTAGGGATTAAAACTAACTAAATATAACTTAAAAAAACAAAAAATATAGATGTAGGGTTATAAAATCCTTCGGGTGAATTTACACAAATCACCCCAAGTTGGCAGCAAACTTCAGCAGCTTTTAAAGGACACAATAAACGACCCAAGCTACAGGGTTTTGTTAGGTCGACGGCTCGTCCTGCTAGGTGTCGGTGATTTTAATGGCTGATTAATGAGGGGATATAATTCCCACTAAGTATCGGAATACGTCTCCCAGTCGACGGGGCGTCGATTGGCCTACGTCCAGTGCATTACCTCCGTTGATGGAGCAGTGTTTTGGCAGTTTTGGTACTATGTCTTGGGTCCTCTTCTAGGGCCCCTCGTTGGTCCTAGATGGAGTCGTAACCGGACATTAAACCCCTAAACAAAGTCTTATAGTTCATCCCACATCAATTTCGATAAAAATGAACACGTAAAACTCACTCAAGCACGGCATATCTTCCGAACGTCATGGACGTTCATGGATGTTTGACCTCCAAACTTACAAAACATCACACACTGCCTAAAAACACTAAACTAACTCTTTTAAAAAAAATTAACTCAATAACACTCATGAGTCTCTAGTTCACCTTAGTTCGTTTTGGGGTGTTACATTCTTCCGCACTTAAATAACATTCGTTCTTGCATGACACTTAAACTTCAAGAACAACAAGTAATCATTAAGAATCACATAACACGTTACAATTAAGGCTAAAACACTCAAAATCAAACCATCAACTACAAAGGGGCATCATTTCACACTTTCAAATACTAGCAACATAAGCACTTTAGGCAAAACTTTACAAACTTCAAACTCACCCTTAATATTCTTTTATGGAGGAACTACCTTCTCCAACATTATACATGCTCATATACGAAACTCTTCCACACATTTAAACTTCAATTAAATCAAGGAAATTTTTCACAAATTGAAAAATTTTCACAATGAACATTCACTATAACACTGCCAAACTTACCTAAAGTTTTAAAATTTCATTCTTTGAGGAATTCATCAAGATAACATGATCATATGATCTATAAAACCATATAAACTCTTTTCATAACATAAAAACAGAAATGATAAAGAGTCAAGACTTACCAAAACAATTAACTTCGTAGTTATTATCCTTCTTAGCTCCCATCCCATAGGAAGGTTCCTCTTTGGTGCATTAGGATCTAGGGAAGCTTGATTGACCTCTTTCCGTATTGCTTTGATGTTAGGGCAGTACCTCATCTTGTAGACCTTATTACCACACGTAAAAAAACTATCCTTTCCGGAAACACACCAACCCAAATGTTCCTCCCCACAAGTAGGACACCTAGTCCTCTCAAAATAATGGCCACCTTTCTGGAAATTTTTGTTTGGAGCCTTATCCTTGTTTCCCATGGAAGAATCTTGGTGACACAACCTCTTCTTAGGCTTTTGCTGACTAGAATTACCCGACCTAGGACTGTGTTGCTTTATCTCCCTAATTTTGACTCCTCAATTTGTTGTGCATAGACAAAGAGCTCAGCGATATCCATTTCATCAAAAAACATTGTCGTACGGCACTCTTTTTCCATTAAGGTAGACAATCCCATCACTAATTTGTTCACCCTGGCCATAGAATTGGCTACCATTGTTGGGGCATACTTAGAGAGTTGGCTGAATTTGAGAGAGTATTCTTACACACTCATTCCCTCTTGATGAAGGATCATGAATTCAACCATCTTATTGTCCCTCCACTCTAAAGGAAAAAACCTATCTAGTAAAGCCTCTTTGAATTCCTCCGAATCAACCGGATCTCTCTCTACGGGTCTCTCAACCCTTCATTAGTAAAACCATACTTGAGCCACATCTTTGAGTTGGTAAGCGGATAACTCCTCTTTCTCTCTAAGGTCACACCCATAGCATCTACTACTTTGAAAATTTCTTCTCTGAAACCTTCTGGATCTACATCCACCGTAGTGCAATGATAGTTGGGGGTTCATCCTCACGAAATCCTAAATTCTAGAAGTGGGAGTACTAGCATTAGGTTGGGGTCCAAATGCTTCGTTAGCTTGGGCAACAAAGTATTTGTTGACAACATGAGCTTAAGCTATCAATGATTTGGGTCAAGTTCATGAGGGCAGCCCTCAACTCCGAATTAGTCGTTGGGGCACTTGACTCTCTTGGGATTCTGGAGGCACTTGAGTTTCTTGAAGGTGAACCTCCTCATTCATTTCCTATAGACAAACAATAGGAACTTTGTCAACACGTGGAGGTATCCTCTCTTTAGCTGCACGTACCACCGTATTCATGCCCTATAAACACAAAGAGAAGAGGATTAGAAAACACACCTTATATGAATCAACTCTAAGGATTACATTAGAATAGAGAATAAAGTGAAACTTCTATCATCCTATAGCCTCGTTTCCATGGATGTGTCGTGACTCACAACAATGAAAAAGAAACTATTAGATGTGGCTTGTGAGACTTTTAGAACCTAAAATATTTCACAAAACCTTATGCTATGATATCTAGTCTATCACGATACAAAAGTACCCCCTAGAAGTTAGGGAGAACCCTCGTTTTGTGAAAAGGCGTACTCTACCGTTTGGGGCCTTGTACAAGCCCTTTAACTACTGCTCATTACATACAACATGAAAAATAGTGCGAAAATTAAAACTTTTCAAGAATAAATAATAAAATACAATCTTTCATAAATACTTAGAGAATCTAATTGTGGCAAGAAAACTTAAGACACGACATAATATCTTAGGGACACCTCCCCTTTACATGAAATAAAATACATAATAAGTCTTTAACTATGAATTTTAGAAAAGGATTACGCCCTCGAATATATGAGGACATACTTTGTCTTGAAAGGAATTTTTAAATGTTACGCGTTCAAACCTTTCAAAAGCATCCAACCTATACTTATAATATAGAAAAGTATAGGGTTAGTACGAACAAATGTACTAAGTATGACATATGCAAAAATCATGTAAAAAGGCACATATTAGTAAAACAGGATTTTATGTCAAATAATTACAAGAAGCAAAACAACATAAGGAACATCATTTAATACTTAAAGAAGAATTTCCATCTTTTTAAATCAAAGAATACCCTTACAGTGAACTTAAACAATTTTACAGTAAACCCATCTCAATATTACAGTGAACTACTTAAGCACACGGATTTCACATAAGTACTCTTCTCCAATAGGACTCTTAGGTCACACTTAGATCAATGTAAGAGTAGCATATCATACTACCAGTCACACTTAGTTCTCCTAATGGTTTCCCATGGATTAAGCACATTACCACAATTTAACAACATTATTGTGAGACATATAGAACATTACAGTAAGTATAAAAGATTTACAGTGAACTAAAAAAACTCAAATAATGGTGAAGTCCCAAGGTATTGCCAATGAGGAAATGGACTCATTTGTGTAGTAGTTTCCCTTACATAAAGATAATGCTAAGACTCTCCAAAGTAAGACATGAAGGGAACGTCCAAACACTTCCTTTAAAGCACACCAAAGTGATCCTCAACACTACCCTTTTCGGCTTACTCACCTCGCTAGAACAAGTCACCACTCAAATCACAACACATTAGAAGAAAACCCAAAAAAACACCAAAGTCTTCCCTTTCGGAATTCCTACTTAGTGAAATTAGTAGATAGTGTATTGTACAACCTCAAACACTAAGTAGTACACTCTTCTAGAAGATTTGTCACAAAGTCTCCCCTTTCAGTAGGTCCTACTTAGTGCAATGGATAAGTAGCACCACCTACCCTAAGTAGCACGTTCTTTTAGAAGACTTAGTTCATTCAATTCACATAAGTAGGACATCATTTAGAAGACTTATTACATTCGTTACTTTTTTGGGAGGTTAGCTTAACCGATAAAGACCATGAGACCTAGACATGGAATCTCGATATTAACCCCTATCGGATGAGTTATCATCACTTGCCTTTAGTAATTTCATACTTCTTAGCTTTCACATGTCATTCCCAATAGCTACACCAATGTGGGAACATATTTAAGGGATAAGGAGATTTTTACTAAGTAATTCCTTCTTTATATCCTCTCGGTGCTAGGCATAACTCCCCATGAACTTTCAACATTATAAACTATAGATTAAGTATAACTAGTGAACATAACATCTCGCTCACGAAGGGTGTTTATCCTCTTACCTATCTTAGAAAGATGTTAGGATATAGTCAGGTTGCTACAAGACACTTCATCTCAACTCGCGAAGACATTCCATCCCAAGCCTCCCCATTTTGACTAAATTTAGCATTATTCATTCATGTAAATGTGTGTGTGTACATGTAAGCACATCTTTAACTTAATCATAATATCATTGAAATTACCTTTTGTAAATGATTTAGACCTACATTCATCAATTTACAGAGTTTACATGCTTCACAAAGTCATACACTTTTTTTGGGCATAATCTAAACCAAACATATTATTCAACTTCATAAAACACACGACAATAGTTATCCTCAATATCACTTCATTTCATGTATTATGCCTTCAAATTCGCACTAACAGAACATACTAAGTAACATCAAGGTCATCAAATAAACACTGCAATAAAAAAGGTGGTGCGTTCCATTCAAGAGCAACTTATGACAAGGATTACACAATATAAGCAACTTACCATATAACCAAATCATCATCACCCATCACCCAATTATCAATATTCATTCATACAAAGTCCCTTAGGGCAGTTGCTAAACCAAAATAACAACATAAGAAAACCAAAGTTTAAACTTTACCCAAACATGCTCATTTAATTCATTTCTTACTAAAAATTTGAAATATGCATATACATAATTTCATTAGGTTTTTAACATTAAAATAATGAATTCATACTAGAATAAACACATTTAAATTATTAGAAAACTTTTACAAGAAGGCCCATGCTTAAAATAAAAGATAGAAGGAAATAGAGTTCGAAAACCCTTTTTAATATCTTTTGGATATGACTCCTTGAATGAAAGAGTGTTCAATGATAGATACAATACCTAAATGACAAGTAAACCCACTAATTTTTTATGAAAAATAAGTCCAAACCATCCTTTTCTTTCCCTCCTTGAGTCATAACTCGAATGGTGACTTTGAGAGAGTTTTCTTTAGAGAGGGAGTTTGAATATTTGAAGTGAGGGCTCTTGTCGAGGTCTTGGGATTAAAACTAACTTTAAATAACTTAAAATATTAAAAAATTTTACCTAGGGTTATAAAATACTTTGGTTGAATTTATATAAAACACCCCAAGTTGGCAGCAAACTTCAGCTGCTTCTGAAGGAGCGTCGTTGGGTCGACGACCAGTCATGCTGGGTAATGATGGATTCAAAGGTTTCTTAATGGGGGACTAGTTTTCCCAATAAGTATGGTACTACTCCCTCTAGTCGATGGGGCGGCGATGGTCCTACATCCAATAGATTGCCTCTTTCAATAGAGCAGTGTTTTGGCAGTTTTGGTGCTAACTCTTGGGTCCTCTTCTAGAGCCCATCGTGGGTCCTAGATTAAGTCCTACCCGGTCGTTAAACCCCTAAACCAAGTCATGTAGGTCTTAGGAACATACCACATAAAAATTCGATTAAAACGAACACGTAAAGCTTTGTCAAATACATCAATATGCAAGAACACTTTCTAAGGCATATCTTCCTAACGTCACGGACGTTTGACCTCCAAACTAAACAAAACTTCACACACTGACTATCAACGCTAAAGTAATTCATTTTAAAATAGATTAACCTAAGAAATACACATGAGACTCTAGTTCACCTTAGTTCATTTTGGGGCATTACACGGTGCTAGCCTTTGTTCTTATAGAGTAATTTACATTAAAGGTTCATATAAGGGGTTTCATATCTAGTTCATAACCCAATAAAATTTACCCAAAAAAAGAGGTCCACTAGGGTTACCTTTTAATGGTGACAAGAATCTCATAATGACTTTCCTAAGGATTGATAGGATGTCGTTCCAGCCAACAAACCTTAAGTCTATCATTGCTTTACTTGAAGGATACCATTATTTCTTTTGACTTCAACTTTCACAACCTTACCACTATGTTCAAGGTTTCACAATACGGAACCTCTTAATATCATTTAAGGTCTCATTTCATTCATATATACAAGACTAAGAGACTTTAGTTTCCTAAGTCAAGACATCTAATATCCACATGCATTCATGCATCAAATAAAGGACACCAGTCAACCAAATCAGGACACAACATACTTCAATTTAACACATATTACATGTCATTCTAGAAGCAAATAGAAACAACCATTATCGTCTATCCTATACACTACCATATCATCATCAATATGAAAATCAAAGACTCATATATTGAAGTAGGAATAACCATGCATCACCCCTAAGACTATACACATAAAGACAAAGTCATAGTCTAACATGATCATCTAAATATCAGCAATAGAAGAAAACATATACATCCACATTACTTATCATATATATAGATACAATCCAAATTCACATAGTCAACTACATAATACTTCAAGTAGTGTCGGCAAGGCCATGATCATCATGATACATAAAGTAACGCCGACAAGGCCAAATCAATTGAATGTAAATAACATAGCACCACCACCATAAGTTAACCATACCAATCACAACATAATTAAACTCTAATTAACATAAAATAAAGGGAATTAGGGCAGTGTATTAACACTCCATCCTCCACACTTCAATCCAATGCTAAATCATTCAATTCAATATCATAAGGCCCTTACCCATGTCCATGAGCATCAATTCAATATAAAAACTATGATACTCAAGGAAACTAGGTCAATTCAATAAATATTCATCAATCTAAGAGAATCTAGATGTCAATCAAATACATTTATTTCGTCAGTCACCATCCCATAGAAAAGTACAAAAGAATTCATAAGCATTAATTCCAAATCACTTAACTCATAAACTAGTCAAAAAGTAAGGTTGATCAATTTCATGAATTCATATGTTAATTGGGTTAAAATAATCTAATTCATAACAATTAAATCATGTTCATAGGTTAATTGGATAAAAATAATCTAATTCAAAACAATTAAATAAATCTATAATGGTTTAAAAAACCTTTAATGCAAGAACCCATGGATAGATCATTAAATTGGACAATTCATCTTTGAAAACTTTAGAAAACTTATTTTAAAGTTAGGCTCCTTGATGATTAAAGTTTTAAGGATCAAAAACCATACCTTAATAAAGATAATCCACTAAATTCTCTAATCCAAGCCCTTTCTAGAGTTATGTCTCCAACAGAGTTATAGAGAATTTTTAAGGGAATTCTTGTTTTCATTTTAAATAATGAAATCTTCTAAGTCTTCTAGGATTATAAACATGTTTAAAGTACAAGAAAGACCGTAAACTAACTGCCTTTTCTGTTATTTGGATGTGGGGTGAATTGGTAAAATCGCCCCTATCTTAACAGTGACTGCACGTAGGAGATCAACCTTCATAGATGGATGCCCATCAACGGGGCGTCAGTCCATCAATGGATCGTCCTGTCCTCAACCGGTGGGTAAAGAGGCTGGAAAATGGGAAATTAGCTCCCTATGATAGGTCCCTAACGACTCCGTCAACCTAGAAGGTGTCGACCAGGCCACTGGCCGTCGTTTGTTATCCGTAGGTGGGACTGCCTTAGGCAGTTTTTGCCACCAACATGGGTGCTTCCTCAAGGACCCTTGGATGGTCCTTAGGGATGTTTGTGTCACATCCCAAAACCACACCCTAGAAGTTAGGGGAAATATGGGATTGCAACAGCGTAGTTGACCTTTCGGAGGTCTTGTACAATCCCTTACATAACATTAATCGCAAATACATAATGAAACACTAAGTCTCAATCACATCAAACTTAAGACACTACAATACTTTTGGTGAACGACCCATATACAATACTAATATAGATATACTTAATCTATTATAGTGAAGTTGTCAACATCTTCCTTAGACATCTTCAATTACACAATCATCCCACTAAAGCTATTCTTAGACTCACTTAAGCATCACAAAGAGAGACAACCCATACAACCTCCCTAAGCATACTTAAATGATCCTCAAGACTACCTCTAATAAGAAATATACACACTTACAAGACATCAAACATATGAACATATAAATAATACGACATTCTCTCACCAGAGTCTATCAAAAGACTTACTTAAGTAAATCAAGAAGATAACTTCCATGATTGACAACATTTTAAATTCCAAAAGCTTTATAAAAGTAAAGCAAAAGTCTAAACACTTGTCATATTATCCTTCTAATATATAAAAATGAAATTGGGCCTATCCCATAAATATTGTCCAACAATAAAAGTAAGAAACAAAATTGGAAAAAATGTATATCTTTCCTCGGAGCATGAGAACTCAGCAACGCTCGAAATCTCTCAAATCAAACTCTAGCCATGAAACTGGGAACACTAAATGTGAGATCATACATTTTGAGAAATTTAGGAAAGAATATGTTTTAGTACAAACATGTTACAAGTATGATAGTCATTAATAAAAACTTTAAATCATGCTAAAATAGGACATTTTCATGATTGTGAAATGATCAAGGTAAAACATAAATGTTGTATATTAGAAACATAAGTCATAAATCCTGATCAATGCAACTAAATATTTTCTTGAAGAATACTTACTAATCTTCTTGAAATAGCCATAGTTCATCATAACTTTGCTTGTTTGTTCGAAGTAGCCTCAACCGACATCTAAGACCATATGATCAATGGACATGAATTCGTTGTTTCCCACACTTAAACGATATTCCTACTTATCACGGTAAGGACCATGAGCTTCTAGAAATTGTGGATCCACTATCTAATGTCTTTCTAGAGAATCCTATGTTGGTACATAGTTAACTCAAGACGAGTAATTGCCACTTATGCACTTGGTTTTATGTTTAACTTTTACGAAATGGTTCAATTAATAGCTCATCTTTTCTCTTAAAAGAACATGGGTAATCGCCTTTGTCCGTACATAATATGACATGGGTGATCTCCACTTGTCTTTTGCTTAGACAACATGGGTTATCACCTTTTAACTCAACAATAACATAGCTTCTTAGTTATTGGTTCAATTTAGGTGATAAGACATTTCAACCGTATGAACCATTATTTCACAATCATGCTCTCATGTGTATATGAGAAATTTTTTCAACAACACAATAACAAAATTATTGATACTTCCCTCTCAAACAATCCTCAAAACATTTACATCAATTTCATAAGAACATGCATAATTTCACAATTCACTCTTAATAGCTCAGAGCTCACTTTTATGCATCAATATCTATAAATCATGAGTTAGACATAGGTTCATGGAAATTCATCATAAATTCATGTAAATCTATCGATTCATGCATGATTTAATATAATCTTCTTTCATAGAAAACCCACATTATATGATCATTACTTAGAAACATGGGGATTACATCAGTTGATTGGGAATTATCATAAAAATATGATATTAACTCAATTCATGAATAAAAGATTATCAATCAATTACTTAAATCAATAATAAAGAAAACCTACAATGTAGAAGAAATCTCAAACATCAGAGGGGATTTCTCTCTTTGAAAAAATAGAAAACATTGGAAACTCGATGACCACAAGAATCCATTTGATAAAAAATATCATACCTTAATTCCAACAGCTTGCTATTAATAGTGGAATTGTAGACCTTCTTTTAAAGACTAGGTGGAAACCTTCTTCTTCATGTTTTTTAGAGAGAGAAATATTTTGGAGGGAATGGACATGATTATCTTTGATGAATTTAAGGGAATGAATTGAATTATTAGTTTTTTGGGTTAAAATTTACAAAAATAGAGTTCTAGCTAAGGGAAAAATGACATATTATCAATATAAAATAATTAGAAAAAGATCCAACTATACTAGACTTACAAATGACACGCACCTCAAGATGAAGACCTACATGATCCATCTCAAAGTCCATAACTATCTGGGAAGTCATGACCCTGGACCAGTCGTTAAGAAGATTTTGTTACCCCTTCACAGACACCATAACAACCATTTGGATCTTCACGGTTCTCATAAGAAGAGCCTAGACATGGGGAGGACACTATTGAATTCACTACGGGAGCCACCACAAGTCGTGATGCCTTTTACGAATTGTGAATTGTGCCATAGCCTAGTGGAGGACTTGTGACCTCGCACCTGCCATCATTTTCTAGGTTTCTTGAAGGCTAAAGCAAGAAAAATTCCGGGGTAGGAGAATTTTAAATCTTTTAGAGACTAACACTTTTCTAGTTTTGGGGTTTTTAAACTTTGCTCGTGATATTTACATTTTGATGTTTAAATTAAAGTGGTTATTACTTGTAATTTCTTAGTTTCATATTACTCTCGCTTCTTCAATTCAATAGATAATTTCTTTGTACTTTGTGACGGGTGTCTAAAATCCCAAAGTCTACGGGTGCCATTATGGGATTAGGTGTTGATGTACTCTAGAGGGTATGGTGTTATCTCTTTTTTGTCGTACTTCATATGAGGATTTGAGCAAATTATCATAGAATTAACTTATGCGTTTAGGTGACAAACATAAATATTACATTCAATCTCTTCTAAATCTCAAAAAAGATTGATTGGAATGAGTAATTTTTTCTACACTTGTAGTTTTTAATTGACATTTATAATTTTCTTGAAAAAAAGATATTATAGGTTGTATCTATTTGCCATATTTATTAATCATAAGAGATAATAAGGTAAGGTATTAGCTTATTTAATTATGCATATAGATTAGACCAATAGAAGATTCTATGAAGTAATGTTAAGATATGGAAATAAGGTTAGTGTCATTGAAGATGACCCATCTATCCATGAATGTTCATCACTATAGAGCAACACAACTATATCTCTGTGACATTGATTTCCATTCCTGCTACCCCTAGATTAATTGTTACTTATTTGAATATTTAAAATCATATTTTAATTGTGATTATTGATAGCCAGATACTTTTCAAGTTTAATTAAGTTTTGAAATTTCACGTTTCTAAAGTTTGACCTGTTGCTTGACAAGATGAGTCATAGAAAGTTTAACTAGTAATAAGAATTATTTTTTGGGTTAGTTCCGATACTCAATTTAAGACCTCAATTCTAACAAGAAAAATGATCGGTCGTCATTGGTTCTACCAGCCTTAGGATGGTCTCGTAAAAAGAGTTCATACATCATGAAATTTTGAGCTTGAACTTATGTTTTGCAGATGTCAGAAATGTTTGATTATATGTGTATCCATGGTTGACCAGGACAGCCGATAAAAATTCCTACAAGATATAGGTCACAATCATAGGAACCACCTGAAAAATATTTTTTAAGGTTATTTTTGCCTTATCTTTTTAAGCTAATTCATATACTACGTCATTTTAGCCAATAAATAGACCGGAAAAATGATTTTACTCCGAAGAAACTACCCATTCCCTTTTATTCCCCAGAATTCCCTCTCAATTTTTTCTCTCCAAGGGATTCTAGAGTTCTTCAAGTTTTCGAGTCTCCAAATCCTCCTTTGTTTTGGGCTTTTCAAGAACAATGTAGGTGAGGGTTCATCAATTTTTTCTCTACAAGGGATTCTAGAGTTCTTTATGTTTTAGAGTCTCCAATTCCTCCATTATTTTTGTAATTAACATTTATGTATTTGGGAGTTCATCAATGGGTTCCATTAACCCATTGAGTCTCAATGATTTGTCAAATCCTTTGATTCAATTTCTGTAAATCAGTTACATTTTTATTTAATTCTTCATGAGTTGTAATTGTTTGGATTCAATTGTCAAACTTTGAAACAATTTTTATTATTTTGACTCTTTTATATGATTTCCTATTATTTTCATATGAACACATGCATGATACATGATTTTGAGTACAAACCCTAAGAAATATGAATTTTTGAATAAACCATGAATATATGAATGACGTTTTCATGAAGCATGAATGACTTATGTCAGACTCCGAAAGTCCAAAACCTAATCAAGATCCTCACGTGAGTTTATAAGGTTTGTAAAACTATTTTAAAGTTAAAACTAACGTATATAAGTAATATAAGAAGTTTCAGAGTAAAAATGCCAAGGAACGTTCGGAGACGACTACAAGAGGTTCTAGTGTACCTTAGCTTACTTCACGGGTTTTAGCAGTTGAAATTTTCTAAAATTTAGTGGAAAGGTGTATAGCACATATTAGACTATGTTTAGGGTAGTAGTTTCCGGGCACAAATCCCTAAGGACCATCTAAGGATTCCTTGGAGATGACCCTTACTTTTAACCCAAACCTGCCAAATGAAGCTCCGCAGGCACTAGCTACCTACGCTTCCCATTGACGGGGCAACGATCGACACTTAGACAATTTAAATAAATGGAAAAAATTCATAGTCTCTATCAAAAACTACATATGTTCAAGACGGTTACGGGGCATGGGTATTGACTGACCTATGGACCGTAGGTCGGGCTCTCGTAGGTCAGTTTTCCAATTTCACTTGTGAGTTTTAATTTGTTCATTTAATTATTTAATCAGGTAGGGGTTTAATTAGGGGTTAATGGGTCTTTAATTAATTTTTATAATTTACTCTATAATCTACACTAATCCTAAACGCAACTCAACACCTCCCAATTCACAAACACAAATTGCTCTTCCTTCTCTCTACTTTCTCTTTCCCAAAGAAGAATTCCACATGAGGACTATGTCAAGGTAACTAGGGAAGGAAGAAGATCAATTTTATCCATCAATGTTCAAAAGATATCAAGGTATGGGAACTCTTCACCTTTAGAATTTCTTTCACCAAAGGGTTCTTCAAAAATCTGTATTCAAAAAGATTATTTCATATGGGTTTCTTTCTAATAAGAATTTTATAATCTAAATTGTATTGTATATGGTTTTATTTGGTTATTATAAGTTTATTATGATGTATTATTGTGCATTTATGCTAGTTCTTGATAGTTTAACCTACTGTAAGAATAGATCTGTCACGACTGCGGAGCATCCCCTACAAGTGATATGGCATACTTGACCTCTTGGGGGTCTTATACAAGCCCATAGTTATCATTCATTGCATTCTCACATGTAAATTTCGAGGAAAATTTAAAACTTTCATAGCACATTATATGCTAGAACATTACTTTCAATATATATATAAAATATCATAATGCATAGTTAAAGAAACTAGTCTCTTTTTGTCATCCTAGACTCAACATCAACAGAGTACATTAGGGACACGACCCTTACAACATAAATCATAAGTATACTTATACATAACTTCATAGTAAAGTAACGCTTAGGAAATCCTTGGAATTAAGGATTCCTTTCCTTGAGCTTGGGAATAACATATCAAGCTGCTACACTTTGTGTAAATGGTAGAGAAGAATGGAGTTAGTACAAGAATGCACTAAGTATGGCAAGCATGCAAAAGCATGAACTTAAAAGGGACACTTTACTTGAAACCGTGCATCATGTCTTTTTGTGAAATCTTCATAAAACTTTTATACAATAAGCATTATACAATTTAAATACTTCATATAGTAATATTTCATAGCTAAACATCATAGAAAATCACACATTGCGTTTAAGGCTTATAACAACCACTTTAAAGTAAGCATATAACTTTCCTTTCCTCTTTATAGTGAAGTTCTTCTTATTCTAACTTCTTGACTTTTCCAAAGTAACCCTGTAGTAGCACATGAAGCAATGCATAGATAATGTACCATGAAACTATCAATCCTCAAGCATCACAATCAGGCCACAAGGAAAGCATACCTACTATCTTTCAACTCGAAACCTACATCCATAGGAATATTTAATAAAACAAAGGACATACTTCACATTACACTTAACATAAGGCCTTACTCACAATACTAATCTAAGTCTACTAATGCAATGTATATGTGAAGCCCCATAACCTCAAACGTACTTAGAGAACTTAACATAAGACCACAAGCATCTTAAAATGTACTTCACATACAAACCATAATACTATAGTCAACTACAGACATATCAACTAGGACCTTCAATGATATAGTCAATCAAACTAACTTCATGCACATAAGGATAAGACCACATCACATTGACTCATACCATGCATTTCATAATAATAAGTAGACAACACTACAATGTCATGCATAAGGAACATAAACATAGGCATATACATTAGAACACTCCCTAGGACTTTCTGTAAAAGTTATTTGTGCAATTCCTAGGTGAAGTACCATACCCCCACCTACACTAAGCAACTACCCTTAGGTTATCCTAGTTAGGTTCCCTTTATTAAAAAGCCTTTATCAACATTACTTTATTTAATTAGGCTTAGGATATTGACTCATCACATGCTTAGCTCATAGGTCATATATGAGTGTTCATCAACCTATATCATATGATAAAAACTTTCACATGGATATAGCATATTCAAGAACCTATCTAGTTTAAGGTACACTTGGGAAGACCTTTCAAATCCCCTCTATTTACTAGATCATCATACATGTGTGTGTATACATATATGTGAGTAATCCTTTCACATAACACATTAAGGCCACACATGTTCATAAATTTATACATAAATGTATTTATTAGAAATCCTTTCATATAAACACATTAGGACACTTTGCACCTTCATAACATTACCATGCATTCATAATCATGTACATAGGAAACCAAGCCTAAGAGCTATCCTATCAAGTTACACATGTGCCATACATAGACAAGGTCCCATACCCTTGACCATACTAGTACACCTATCAAGTCATTAAAGATAATTATACATCACATACTTCATAGATACATATACTTTACATGAATAGTAGACATTAGTGCATATGAGAATATCCTTTCATTTAACATTATGAACCTATACTACTTGTAAGAATGCATGGCGTGCGAGTGTGTGTACATTGGTCAACATGATAACCTAATGGATATCAAAAACATATTTAGGCATCCACCCACTTACTACCACAACTCACCTTCAAGCGTAGACCATATGACACACAATAGCATATAAACAAGACAACATCACATTACTTTCAAGACTCCTCAACTTAGCTATTTTCACATTTATATAGGGGTACATACGTAAGGTATTATTAAGAATTATAACTCGTCAATGGTAGCACCTAAAACAATGCTAACACAACAATTCCCATGCAAACAACATTAGCAATACAACCTAGATCATAGCTAGAGTAGGAAACTAGGCATAAGCTTCACATAGTGTGCTAATCATAACCACACACTCATATAACATCAAGTTTCCTTTAAGGCCATAATCAACACACATATATATTGAAATTAAGTAAACATCACCACCATAAGTGGTCCATACCACACAATGACATAAAAGTCCAACTCTATCCACAATACTATAGAGAAGTAAGGAAAGTAGGCAATCTTACCAATTCCTCAACCATTGATCATCATTGATCAATACACATTTTTAATCAAAAATTATGTATAAGGAAGTATATAAATATACTTTAACAAAAACAAAATAATGCATAAGACACTATAAGATCATGCTACTAACAAGTACACTACATTACTAATCACTAGGAAGTAGAGAGATACAGATCACCCACCAATTTCCCCTGTCTTGATCATCAATCATAATTCATCAACAATATACATGCAGGGCATTATCTAAAGATATAACAATCAAAACTAAATCATGTTCCATCTATCCTAGAATTGACATCACATTATGTACATTACAATACCAATCAATAAGCTAGAAGCACCAAGATCAATCTTTACCAATTCGATTGTATATATTTATATTGGATCAATTACACCTTATTTATCATCACATTACAATATTCGAAGTGGCTAAGACAATCATCATAATTGAATCTCATAACAATCGTTGTAGCATCAAGATCATAACATACTACATTATAGGCTAATCTTATTCTAACCTTGATCCACATGGATCACTCATCAACAATTAACCATCAATACACATACTAGGTAGTAAATATAAGCATTTTAACATAATTGAATAATAATACAATTTACATAATATCAATATAACAAAGCCTATACATAGCTATTGAAGAAGAAGATGTTTGACAATGAAATATCGTCGAAAACATTAAAAGGAACTCTCTAGGTGAAAGTTTATCTAGATATGAAGGATCACCATACCTCATTGGATTAATGAATCATGAAAACTTTGTGAAGAAATCATCGAAATATCTACAAACATACCTTGAGCTTCAGCTCCCATGGAGGTTTCTAGAGTTGATATTTTTGGAGAGGGAAGTCTAATTAGAATCATGGATTAGGAATAGGGTTGTTACATTTTTAAGCAACTTCATGTAACCATAAATAACCAAATAAACCAACTATGGTCAGATTACGACGTGGGGTGAATTTCCCATTCACCCCATAATTGATATAGCGTGCATGGCAGTTGTTGCATCCTGCATCGACGTCCTCCAAACGACACCGAGTATGTCAATCAACGGATGGTACCGAAGGCTTTTGTTTGGGTTTAGGGCATGTAAACTGACTTGAGCCTTCACAAGGATAAATCCCAATTGAAGCTTTTGCATCGATGGGGCGTAGGTGAACCTACTGGCCGTCGATTTAGGGTCATTGGTAGACACTACCAAGGGAGTGTCTAGGAAGACTTTGGTTCGTCCTTGAGGGCCTTTTGGGCCCTTTGGGAGTCGTACTCGTACGTTTACAACGTAAATATAAACCGTAACATTTGAAGGAATTAACACATAATTTTCACCCAAAAAAAAACACTCGCAACACATGCAAACATGCTAGGCACACTCAAGTCACACATGCAGGTCTCAAAGGCTAACTTTTGAACGACTTGCACGTTGTTTGTCACTTGAAATCCAACTGACTTCAAATAAATCATAAATACTTTCAAAAAATTAGTTAAAATTTAAAAAGCTTATAGGCACATGATAGGATCTAGACACCCTGACTCAGTTTAGGGGTCTTACAAGATAATGAATTGACCGAAATTCCCTAACCGTAGGTTACGAACTAGTGTTTAATTGACTTGTAATGATAAAATTGACCTTGTTATTTTGTTAATTACTATTACATGATGTTTTTACACCCATTTATTTGATGGAATTTGTTTGTTTATTGAAATACCATGCATGATGACTTTGGAAGGAGATTTGGCATGTCTTTTTGATCTCAAACCTTTACTTCAACTATGATGGCTTGTACTTTCTGATTAAGTTCAATTGAAGTATATGTTATGATTAGATTAGTAGGTCTTGTATGATAATGCAAGTGAAATACCATTATTATGTGATTGTGATATTATTCTTAATATGTAAAGATATAAGGTTGGTTATGAATTGTCTATGTGCCTTATTATGACATGATGATGATAATGTGAAAATTTCACATATGAGGGTATATTAATGGATGTTCTCATACAACTCCTATTCTGCTAATGACTATAACTATACAATGATTAGAAACCTTTCACCTAAATGAAGTTATGATTGTTAAAGATATACATTTCAAAATGAACTCTAGATTAGCACCGAGTGAACTCGGAGAGAGGAGTGTCCCTTCCCAGTAGGGAAGGTATGGTCACTATTTTACTAATGAGATTGGAGACTATAATGCATGTTGCATAAAGAGGGTCCCAAGTACATCTCCTCGTTATTGAATTATGTTGACCCCATAGGAATACTACCTAGTTGATCCACTTGCTATGTTCATGTATTCGTACTACCTTGGCAAGTAGTCTACCTACAGTCTGTTCCGAGTTCCATTACACCGAATTCAACATTATCTTATGTGGTCTATATCAGTTACTGACAGATTTTCTTAATGTAAAATGAAGTAATAAAGTGAACTCTTACTAGTAGGACTTAAGGGGTTTAACTTAATCTAGGTAGGGGTATGGAACTCTACCTATACATTACATTAGTTGGACTTGAGAGAAGTTCTAGAAGGATGATCTTATGTTCTTCTATTCATATGCTCTTATGAAATTAATGATATACTTATGTTTATTATTCATGATTAATGGTCTATTTTGCTAAATATAATAAAGAAATACTCATAATGCTATGCTATGTGAAGTTAGACATTATTCATGATCCTTTGAATGTTTTGCTTGGTTGAGTGGAGTTTTGGGGCTTTACTTGACCATTGAACTAAAAAGCTTTGTAAGGGATTATGAGTAAGTTTTTGGTTTATGTGTAATGTTATGAACTCATGAACTTGCGTTGTGGTTATGACTTGATGTTAGACTTTCTTTGGTTATGAATCCTAATGTGCTATACACATGTTGACTTGACTATACTTGATAAAGTTTGTCTTGTTTTGGATTATCTTTTGTCTTAAGAAATATATGATTATTGTCTTATATGCGTTTTTGGGTTGTGCATAAGACTTTTCAAAGTAACCTTGTATGGTTTAGAACAAATATGTCTTTTAGCATGAATTTTAAGTTGTTCGTGCATACGTTTCAATACTTAGTACAAGTGATGTACTAACCCCTATTTCTCCCTTTTTGCCCCAATATTTTATGTTCTGATCATTGAAGGGTTCATGGATAAATTGCAAGAACACTTTAATCATTTCCCCAAGTGTGGGTATATCCTCAAGATCCAAGGATAATGCCTTTTCTCATTCTACCTATGTGACTTGCTATAGTGTAATGGCATTAGTTTCACTCGTATTATTCAAGACATTATTGTAAGACCTAAGTGGCAATTATACAGTTGTTGTATGGGATATGCTTGAATTGTTTCCATGTCGACTTAAATTTTTTTGTATGAGACATCTCTATTAGACTCCATATTTTTTGTATTGTAAATGTGGCATACAAGTAAACTCCCTATACATATATATATTATGAGTATGCGAGAGGTCTATGTAAACCTTAGGAAATATATGTAGATGAAATATTTTAATTTTCATACTTTTTTACCTATGATATGTAATGACAAATTCTAAAAGTCGAGTCTTAATCATCTCCGAGGACTGCGAGTCGGTTATGTGTGGGAGGTGCTTCCCGGATGTGACAAAATTTGTATCAGAGCATAAGGGTTAATATCTTTAGGATGTATGTCTCATTCAATAATTTATACTTAGATTTTTATGCTCAACACTTATGAATGAGAGACAATGTGATGCTTAGTAAATTCTCATATTCCTTAACTTCTATGTCATGCATCTAAAGTCTTATTTTATGTTCTTTAGCTTAAAACTTTTACTGTGGTTACAAGTATGGCTATTATAAGGGCAGCCGCAAGAAGGGATGAAGAAGAGATGGCTAATGTGGAAGATCATGACAACCAAGCTCCTCCACAAAATAACCAAGTGCCTCCACTTTAGTAAATTCCTATGGGTGCTAAAGTCTCGGTTGATCCTCAAGCTATGACGGATGGGGAAATAAGGTATGCTTTTACCAATTTGACCAAACACATGACCTCTAAAGCTAATTCCATCACTTATTAAGACAATTCTATGACGACCTAAGTCAATAGGGAGGTTGGACCCCTTCCACAACAAGCTATCACTATGGCCACTCATTTGAGAGACTTTACTTTTATTAACTCACCTATGTTCTTAAGGTCAAGAGCGTATGAAGACCCTCAAAATTTACTTTATCAGTTCTAGAAGATTCTCTATTCTATGGGTGAGAATTCAATAGAGAAGGATGAGTTTGTGGCTATCAATTCAAATATGTGGCCAAAACTTGGTACACACAATGGGGAGATAATAGGGCACTAAGAGGTTGTCCGGTGACTTAGGAGATCTTCAAGAGGGCTTTCCTTGATTTGTTTTTTCCTAGAGAGTTTAGGCAATATAAGGTGCAAGCATTCATCAATATTCATCAAGGAGATATGGGTGTACTTTATTACTCCTTGAAATTTACTAAGCTATCCATGTATGCTCCATCCTTGGTGTCTTACCCAAGGGATAAGTGTCCGAAGACTTGGTAGAAATATGTCATTTTTCTATGCTTCATAATAATATGAATATCTCTCATATAATGCTTCATTATCAACAAGTGGAAGATTGTACACTATAGAGAAGGAATAGGGAGACCAACAGAGCCAAGGCTTATGAAGGTTTTACTTCTAAGGGGAGGTTGGAAATTCAAGACAAGCCCAGATTCAAGAAGAGGTTCTACAATTAAGTTCTTTCAAAATTTCCCAAGGATCATGATGATAGAGTATCTAACCCTAAGATCAAAGGAAAGAGGAAATAGTTCACCATCTAAGAAGACATCTTTTGGAAAGTGTGGTAAGAAACATTATGGTGAGTGCCTTGTTGGGACGGACAATTGCTTTGGGTGTGGCTATAATGGCTACAAGGTTTAAAGATTTCCCTAATATGAAAGGGCAATATAAGGGGAGTGGGAAAGTTCAAGAAAGTGGTACTAATGTTGATGCTCCGAGAAAGAATCTCTTTCATGCCCTTTGATTTAGAGTGAAGAAGAGAGTTCTCCTAATATGGTGATCAGTACGTTACATGTCTTGTCTATTGATGTATATGATTTAGTTGATCCGGGTGCTAAATTATATTTTGTTACTCCATCTATAGCTAGGAAGTTTGATTTTTTGGCAATATTCTAAATGAAACTTTTCCCCAATAGATTCATTTATCATTGTAATCATTGATAACATATTGATATACTCAAAAAAAGGAGGGTGAACATATGGACCATTTGATGGTGTTATTAAAAGTTCTTAAGGAAAACCAACTAAATGTCAAGTATAAAAAATGTGAGTTTTGGTTGATGTTGGTTAAGTTTCTTCGTTGTATTATCTCTAGTAGGGTGTTGAGGTTGATCCTAGGATAACCAAGGCAGTTAAAAATTGGCTTAGACCAATAACTCCAACCGACATTAGGAACTTCTTGTCTCTAGTGGGGTACTATAGGAGGTTTTTAGATGGTTTTGCGTCCCTTGCATCTCCTTTGACAACCTTAACCCAAAAAGTGTGAAAATTAAGTGTTTGGAGGCATGTGAATGAAGCTTCAAGATCTTCAAATATATGTGTACCTCCACTCACTGTTTTCTTTACAGGAGGGTACCAAGGGCTCCGTGCTATATTGTCATGCATCTTTAGTGGGTTTGGGGTGTGTTCTTATGCAACATGGGAAAGTATTATCATATGCCTGTAGGCAACGTAAGGTGCATGAGAAAATTACCTAACTCATGATCTTGAGTTAGCGGTGGTGGTATTTACCTTGAAAATGTGGAGGCATTATCTTTATGGGGTACATGTTGATGTGTATACCCACTAGAAGAGTCTCGAATATGTGTTTACTCAAAAAGTGTTAAATCTCCGATAAAGAAGATTGTTGGAATTTTAGAAATATTACGACATGAGTGTTCTCTACCATCCCAAAAAGACAATGTGGTTGCGCATTATCTAAGTCATATTACCATGGGTAGTGTGTATTATGTAGAAGAATCCAAGAAAAACCTAATGAAAGATGTACACAAGTTTGCTCGTTAAGGTGTTAGATTGGACTATTCTCCAAATGTTGGTTTATGGTCCATCATAACTCCGAATCCTCTTCGGTGGTTGAGGTGAATTTTAAGAAACACCTTGATCAATCATTGATTTAGTTGAAGTAGTTTGTTCTTGGTAAGCTTAATGGTACATTCTCTTTAGGAGGGATTGTGTTTTGAAGTATCAAGAAAGGTTGTGTGTTCCCAATGGTTATGACTTGAGAAAACGAATTCTTTAGGAAGCGGATGGTTCTTAATATTCTATTCATCTAGGCTCTACTAAGATGTATCATTACCTTAGAAAATTATTTTGGTGGGATGGCTTGAAAGGGTACATAGCGGAATTTGTTGCAAAATGTCCCAATTGCCAATAAGTGAAAGCTGACTAGCTCAGTTTATTATGTAAAAGTTCCCACTTTGAAGTAGGAAGACATTAATATGGACTTCGTAGTGAGTTTGCCTCGGACTAGAAGGAAAAATTACTCTATATGGGTGGTTGTGGGTTGGTTGACGAAATCCACTCATTTTATTCTCGTCAAGTCTAGTTATTCGGCAGAGAATTATCTGAGGATCTTCATAGATGAGATTGTATGTATTCATGGTATTCCATTATCCATCATATCAGATAGGGATGCACAATTCACATCTAGCTTTTGTAGGTCATTTCAAAAAGGGTTAGGTACAAAGGCGAAGTTAAGCAACGCTTTTCATCCCCAATGGATTGTCAAACGGAGCATACTATTTACACCCTTAAGAATATTCATAGACATTTTATAATTGATTTCATGGTAAATTAGGAATAACAGTTGCCTTTGGTTGAGTTATCATATAACAATAGTTACCATTCGACTATATCCATGGATTCTTTTGAGTCCTTGTATAGTAGGAGATGTGGATATATGATTAGGTGGTTATAAGTTGGTGAGTCTTCCCTCTTTGGTACCAAATGGATTTATAAAACTTTTGAAAAAGTTCATATGATAAGGAACCGAATAAAAATAGCTTATATTCAGCAAAAGTTTTATTCCAACATTTGGAGCATTAACTAAGAATTTTGAGAGAGTGATAAGGTGTATCTAAAAATTTCACCATAAAAGGGGTGATAAGATTTGGAATGAAAGGGAAGTTAACTCCTCGTTATGTTGGTCCTATGAAATTTTGAAAAGGGTTGTGATGGTTGCTTATGAGTTGAGATTGCCTAGTAAACTAGATTTGGGTCATCCAATGTTCCATGTATCCGTTTTTATGAAGTGAATTGGTGATACCAAGTCCATTTTTCCTATCGAGGGTTTAGGTGTTGATGATAACCTCTCCTATAAGGAGGTTCCAGTGGAAATCCTTGATCGTCAAGTGAAGAAATTGAGGAGCAAAGAGGTGTCCTCCGTAAAAGTTTTATGGAGAAAAAACCTAGTTGAGGGACCAAAATGGGAGGTGGTTGCCGACATAAAGTCCCGTTATCCTCATAAAATTACATGGATCATGTTGATGTGTTTGAAATGAATTTTTGCATAAGTGATTCTAAATTTTGTGATGAGCTCATGTTGTTATTGGAAGGTAGTTCCTCATGTTGTGATTTTGAGCTCTTATGCATTGTAATTGATGTTTTAAGTTACTTTGCGTAAATTCCATGCTTATTATGTTGATTTGAGTTGTAACTCATTTTTGAAATGTTGTTTCTGGTTGGGCTACTATAATTAAATCTACCCTTTTCCTTCAAAAGATTTTTGTGTCATTCGGGGACAAATGTTCCTAGATGGGGGATAATGTAACACACCCAAAGTCCAAAACCTAATCTAGACCCTCACAATAGTGTATAAGGTTTAAAATTTTTTAAGGTAAAAAATAATGTTTATAAGACATATGGGAAGTTTTAGGGTAAGAACGTCAACCAACATCCATGACGTTCGAAGACTAGTGCAAAACGTGCTATTGTGCCTCAGCCTATTTCACGGGGTTTTAAGAGACAAAATTTGACGAAATTTGGTCGAAAGGTGTCTAACACATACTATAGTAGGTTTAGGGTCGAAATGTCTGGGTATGAATCTCCAAGGATTA
Organism: Solanum lycopersicum; assembly: GCF_036512215.1. Classification (NCBI taxonomy): domain Eukaryota; kingdom Viridiplantae; phylum Streptophyta; class Magnoliopsida; order Solanales; family Solanaceae; genus Solanum; species Solanum lycopersicum. The sequence continues at coordinate 38,419,362 of NC_090804.1, forward strand.
CTCTAGCGGTCCTTAGAGAGGACCTTTGCATTTTACCCAAACCTGCCAAACTAGGTAGTGCAGGCAGCAGCTACCTATTTTTGCCATCGACGAGGCATAGGTTAAACGATAAGGCGTCGATGCCTTCACCAATTGAAACTTAGACCATTTCCAAAAATGGGCAAAATGCGTAGTCTCAGTCACAAACTATGAATGTGCAGGACGATTAGGGGGCATGGAAGTTGACTAACCTACGGACCGCAGGTCGAAGTCTTGTATGTCAGTTCTGTAATATCGCTAGTGTGTTTTATTTCGTTCATTTAATTATTTAATTACATAGGGGTTTAATTACGAGTTAAGGGATGCTTAATCAAGTTAGATAAGTCACTATATAAACTACCATAAGCCTAAACCCAACTTAAAACCTCAAAATTCCCAAACACAAATTGTTCTTCCTTTTCTCTGCTTTTCCCTCCCAAAGAAGAAGTCCATTGGAAGACCAAGCTCATTACGGCAGAAATAAGACCACTTTTTTCCATCAATGTTAAACAAATATCAATGTATGTGAACTCTTCACCTTTTAGATCTCTTTCCCCAATGGGATCTTCCAAAAATGGTTTTCAAAAATATTATTTCATATAGGTTTCTCCTAATACAAATTTGTTCTTCTAAATTGTATTTTTTATGGTTTACTTTGGTTGTTTTCATTGTATTATAATGTATTGTTGTGAAATTATTCTAATTCTCAATGGTTTAACCTAGTATGAGGAATAGATCATGAAATTACCCATATTCCCTAACCATAGGATACGAACTAGTGTTAAATTGATTTGTAGTAATACAATTGACTTGGTTATTGTGTTAGTTACTATTGAAATTTTTTATTGCACCTATATTGGGTGGAATTGTTTGGTTAATGGTAAGACCATGGAGGATGACTTTGGAAAGGAGATTTGGTAAGTCTTTGTCATCTTAAACAATTAGTTCAATTATTATAGCTTGTACATGGTCATGAAGTTCAAATGAAGTATATCTTATGATTAGATTAAGTAGGTTGATGCAGCCTGTCAATTGCCGACGTTGCATTCATGCAGGCCACGACCAATTTAACCCAGTGCGCACATGCCACGTCTAATGCATGCATGCTTTATATGATGCTTCTTTCCATTGAACGATGTTGTCATGTTGATGAATGCAGGCACAAATCAATGTCTGCGTTGATGCACACACGTCGCGATTGATGCATGTAGGCTATTGTTGCATGTCGTTGGCTGATGTCGCTTGTTCAATGCGCGCAGGCCACAACTGATGTCGGCTGACTGATGTGCTCAATGGCTTAATTCCCCCGATCGATACACACAACCCACCCTGACAATGACTGAGCCATATGCACAAGCCACGACTAAAGCATGCAGTGCGCGAGAAACGTCGACGGATCAATGTGCACAAGCCACGGCCGATACGGGCGATCCATGACAAATGTCGCATAGCCGATGCCGTATTTATTTGGCTGACATTTCTTACCCAAAGCACAAATGCCTTGGTTGATGGTGCCTATCGCACGACGCCGATGTCGTGCAGCCGATGCACACACGCCACGGCTCATGCATGTAGGCCTTGGCTGATGTTGCCCGTATTTGGCCAATGTTGCTTGTCTGATGCAAGCATGCCATGTCCGATGCACTGCCCTTTTGGAGCATTTAATTCGATGGCGAAGATTCTGACTTACTAGAGTAGACATCATTTTTCCCAAAGATTTATATTGAACATATACAACCTAAATATGCACTTTCTAAGGTTTAAACACACATTAGCTTCCACAAATAACTTTTTTTATGAAAAAAATAGTTTTCAACCATTTTTTTTAATTTTTAATATTTTTTATTTAAACCCAAAATGAGTTATTGATTAATAAAACATAGGAAGATTATGAAAAAAAATAATAAAGACAAAAATTTACAAATAAATATAGTAACCTTTAATTCAATAAATTTAACAATTTTTTTGTAACACCCCATAATTTTCATGACCTATACTAGAGCCTCATATGTTGAGTCCCCATTATGTGGGCCCTTATGAGATTTTGAAAAGGGTAGGGTAAGTGGAATATGAGTTAGATTTTCCAATTGAATTGGTCTCGGTTCATCCGGTGTTCCATGTGTCTATGCTCAATAAAAGTATAGGCGATCCGGTGTCTTTTTTCCCTGTAGAAGGTTTAGGGTAAAAAAGGACCTTTCTTATGAAGAGGTCTCGGTTGAGATCTTGGATCATCAAGTTACTAAATTTAGGAATAAGGAGGTTTCCTCCGTAAAAGTTCTATGGATGAACCACCTTGTTGAGGGTGCAACATGGGAGGTCGAGGACGAGATGAACACCTGCTGTCCTCATCTCTTTCCCCCTACTCCTAGCCAAAGTTAAAGTTAGTATCTTTATTTTAAGTGGGACCTATGAATAATGTTTACATTATCATTTTTATCTAGTACGTGCATATTCTTGTAGGAATTTATGCCTAAATTGAGATTTTTGGTAAAATATGACTCTCACAATTAACTTGCACTTAAATATGTAGTGTTCTTATAGATTTCTTGATAACTGTGGTGGGCATGTTTTGGTGTGAATTTATTAAAAAAAAAGATGTCACATCTTTGAAAATTGTTAATGTTGAGCTCATGTTGAAATGGAGAAGGTAAGGATTCCTTATGTAATGTAAATTATGAGCTCTAATGTGTCATGAATTGTGAATTAAGTTCCTATGGGTTAATTATATGTTTATGTGTTAAAAGGAGTTTAATATCCTCCTTTGAGATGTGACTCATTATTATATTTCTGGTTGGTTGGATGCTAGTCTTGAGTCTATTCCTTTTTCCCAATAGAAGGTTTAAGGTGTCATTTGGGGATGAATGTTCCTAAGGGGGGGGGGGGGGGATATTGTAACACCTTGTAATTTTCATGACTTATGCAAGATCCTCATATGTTAAGTAATGATGGTTTTTGACATAAATTAGTGTAAATGAGTTGTTTGATAAGTATTAGATCCAAAGCATCAAGGAAAGACCTTAACGTCTGAAAACTAGCAAAATTGAACTAGTAGATGTCCCTATATTTGGTGAATTTTTGGGAGGGTCATATAGAGTCTAAATCTTGTAAAAAGACTTTAAATAGGTACAATATAGTATATATGGTCAAAAAAAATCCACGACTCACTAAGGACCACCGAAAGGGTCCTTGAGGAGGACCCGATTATGAGCGAGCACGCTGCCAAAGCAGCCTGCACATAGTAAAGAAATGGGAGGTTGTTGCGCCATGCGCAGCCAACACGTGGTGAACAACAAAATTTCCTCTGTATGCAAGGTATACATTAGGCTCACTTCCTCGACCCGTATTTCAAAAATAAAATGTGAAATTGATCCTGCGACATGCAGCCACTTACCAGATTCGTTAATGTTATATTTTAGTCAATTTGACTTCACAAAAAGACCCAATTAAGTGAGGGACCTTTTGAGTAATTAAGGGGGTGAATTTATATTGATTAAGGGCCAGTTTTGAGTCATTTTTAACGACTCCAATCAAATCCGCAAAAAAAAACCCAAATACTCTCGTCTCTCTCTACTTCCTCTCTCCCTAAATCCTCCATAGAAGAAGCAATAAAGCTTGAAGAAGAAGACCACTTTATATAGGGTTTCACTTGAATTTTTTTTTAAAGATTCATTAAGGTATGTTTTCTTTGACTATAGGTATTATTTTCCCCAAGAGTTCCCTCCAAAAGATGGTTTATAAATCCCCCAAATCTAGGGTTTTCTTCTACACATGGGTCTTCTTTGGAAACGAAATTATGAATCAATTGTGATGAATTATGATGAATTGATGTTTGTATGTATAGATTTATGGTTAATTGAAGATTTTGTTTGAGATTTCCCTATACCCATTTCCTTCCCCCCATTTCATGAAAACCTTGAATCGATATGGTGAATTGTGAAGATCGTGAATATGTAAATTGACTACATTGTTGTTAATTATGTAATTGGTTCTTTAATTTACCTTGTTTATGTAATTTTTTATGTATTATTAGAAATGGTGTATAAAGTCTCTTGTAAGGGAAATGAGGTATGTTTATTTGTTCTTCTTAAATTAAGTTATAAAGTATGAGTTACTTAGATATTAATTCTCCTATGTCTAATGAGTAGGTTTGATATTGATGCTTTCCTTAACCCTATACTATTGAATTGTTATGAATTATTAAAGTATGTTATGGTATGCTTATGATATGATCGAAAGGAGCTTCTCATGATTATAAAAAAGTGTTGAGTAAGATGTTTACTCACTTGTATTTTCTAAGGAAACGATAGTTCTCACTCATGAAATCCTATGAGCTATTATGATTAGATGTTCACACAGGTGTCTAGAAGAGACAAATGTGGTGCATGACGAGTATGATGATTACAAAAGGGAATAAATACTTAACACTGAAAGGGCATGTAAATGATATAGAGGTCTCATGTTTAGTATTCCCGGCCTCCCACATGGGTTTTCTGACATTAGTAAGTTCGGATTGCCTAGTTATGTTATGTCTCATGTGATGTAAACCTCCACGTCTAGTAAGTCAAGATTTCTAGTAACTATCTCCTTGATCCTTAACTATTTTCCTACGTAGGACTCTGGCTTAGTGGATCAACCTAGATAGCTACGTACAAATGGTTACACCTTATGTATGTCTTAACCCTCTTTTTTCGGTGTGGGAGTAGAACACCGGATTTTATGTACCTCACATGGTATCATGTAGATTATTGCACTTCTTTCCCTAATGTAAAAGTAAATGCAAAAGTTATGTCTGTGAACTCTTATTAGGGTTGTCTTAAACGTTAATACATGGTGTGAGGGAGGGCATGGGACTTCTCTTACACATTGCACATGTGGGATCCTAAGAGATGGTCCTAGTTGTGTTCTTTTATGATTATGATAATTATTATTGTTATGTTAATAGCTATGAGTAAGTATTGATGTATGAAGCATGTTATGAAAATGTTTTGTAAGTACGAAGTGGGTTACTTAAAGTGATACTTAGCTTTGGATAGGGTTATGGGGCTTTATTCTTGACATTGCACAAGTGTTGCTTGAGTTGCTTAAATGTTTGGTTGACTTATGATGTTCCATATATATGTATATTGAGTTATTGGATGTTATGCATGGTTTGACTAAACATTTTCGTTTCTCATATATTAAGGATTTATATGCATAGTGGACCATACATAGTACATGTGTTTTGTACTAACCCATATTTCTCCCCTTTTTCCCAGACATTGTAGGTACGGGACATTGAGTTACCTTGAGGATAAAACAAGAAGGCTTGGACTAGACTCGCAAAGTTTAGGTAGGTCCTCTAGTTCGAGGATGACACCACCTACTATACCTTAGTCATACTTATATGGTCTAAAGACATTCTTTTATCTCCTATTGTTGAAGATGTTCAAGAATGAATTCGTATAAAGTCTATGCCCGGATGTTTTACTTCAGTTTGATGGTTCAATGTAAGACACAGATTTAGACTAAATTCCTATATGTTGGTTATGTTATATAAGAGATAATTATAAGTAAGCTTCATATGTGAGTATTATATGTAAACCCCATATGTATCTATTATGTGTAAGTGAGAGTTCTATGTAAACCTAAAAGTAGATGTAGATGAAAAGTTTTAAATTTTTCCGCATTTTGACCTATGATGTACCATGATGTATGATAAGGGCTTGTGGAGTAAGCTTCATTAAGGTATTGTTTCTTTCACTCTTTGGATACTTTTCTTAATAGTTCACTCCAAAATATGATTTATTAATCCCCCAAATCTATGTTTTTCTTCTACACATGGGTCTTTATTGAAAAAGGAAATTATTAATCAACTATGATAAATTTATATTTTTTAACAGTATATTGATGGTTAATTGATGATTTCCTAGGATTTTTACCTAGACTCATGTTCTTTCCCCAATTTCATGAAAACCTTGAATTGATATGGTGAAATGTGAAGATCATGAAAAAGTAGATTGAGTACATTATTGTTAATTAAGTAATTGCATCTTTAATTACCTTGTTTATGTAATTGGTTATGTATTCTTTTTAATACAAGTATGAAGGTTCTTGGTAGGTCAATGAGGTATGTTGATTGGTTCATCTTGGATTAAATTATGAAGTATGAGTTACTTACATAGTAATGCTCCTATGTCTAATGTGTGCGTTTCATGTTGATGTTAAGTATTCCTCATTCATAGCCCCATGGTATTGAATTGATTATGAATTATGCATGTATGTAATGGTATGATTATGATATGATTGAAAGTAGTTTCTAATGATTTTAATAAAGTGTTAAGTTAGAGGTTTAGTCATTTGTATGTGGTTTCTAAAGTGAAAGGATAGTTCTTACTCATTAATTTGTATGAGCTATTATGTTAAAATGTTCACATAGCTCCACCGATGCGCAAAGGACGGGGGTGATATCGCCTGGTTAATGCATTCAAAGCACGGCTGAAATTGCCAAATAAATGTGCACACGACACAAGTGATGCGTGCAGGCCTTAGTTGATCATGCATGTTGTTGGCAGACGTCGCTTGTCAGATGCACACATGCCATGTCCGTGCATGCATGCTTTGCTGATGTTGCATGTCTTTGGCTGACATCGGTTGCAAGATAAGCACATTCCACGTTTGTGCATGCAAGCCTTTGCTGAAGCCGTATGCCATTGGCCGACTCTGTTTGCGAGATGTGCACATGCCACGTTAGAGGTGTGCAAGCCTTGACTGACCCTTTATGTTGTTGGATGACATCTATTGACTGATATATGTAGACTACGTACAATGCTTGTGTAGGCAAAAATTGATCAGGGAAGTCAACGCCTGATGTTGCTTGAACGTTGTCTGCAGGACATGGGCGATGTTTGCAATCCATGCCCGATGATACCTAACTAATGTGAATTAACCATGGTCAATGAAAGTAGTCCATGACCGATATGGGTAGAGAAATTTGTAGGCTACGACCCATGCGGGTAGCCCACATCTGCATCAGATGGGAGTGCTGTACACGCCAAGGGTGATGCGGGAATGCAAAGTGGGAAAACTAAAGAAAGATTGAAATATTCCATGGTCGGTGCAGCCAATCCACACTTGACCAATGTGCTCATGCCACGTTTGATGCGGTAGTCTACGACCTATGTCTCCTAGCCAATGTCGTTTGTTGTTGGTGGATGTCGCTTTTCCGAAGCAGATATGCCTTGGCTTATGCGCCAGTTATCAGCTGACGATGATTTTGCCCTTCCAATCCGCACACGCTATGACTTATGTTGCCTCTTGTAGGGCAATGTCGCTTGCCTCAAACGCACCAGCCTTGGCTAATGATACTTAACTTAGGCTGATACAAAGGTCGCCCTATGGATGCACACACGCCACGACAATTAGTGCAGTCCTTGCTGATGTCGCTTCCCTTTAGCAGACTTTGCTTTTCATAAGCGCACATGCCATGTCAGATGTTTGTAGTCCAAAGCTAATGCTTCCTACCGTTGGATGACGTCGCTTGTCCGAAGCACACAAGCCTTGGCTGATGGTGCCTCTTATTGCTAACGTAGATGTTTAAAAGATGATGCACACATTCCACGGGTTATGCATGCATATCCTTTGATGATGATGCATGTAGTTGTCCAATGTTTCTTTCCAGATGTGCACAAACCACGTCAGATGCATGCATGCTTTGGTTGATGCGGCCTATCGTTAGCCAACGTAACCTGGCTAATTCATACAGGCCATAAACATTTCATTGAGTTGATGCACATACGCAAAGATTGATACGTGTAGGCATTGGCTTTTGTAACCTGTCGTTGGCCGATGTCGCTTAGCCGATGCGCACAGGCCACAACTGATCTCACATGGTCGATACGCACACGCCACAATTGATATCACCGAACCGATGGGCTTAGACCATGAAAGAATTTGCCTAATCGATGCGCACAACCCAGACTCGATAATTAATGAGCGGATGTGCACAAGCCACAACCGATGCATGTACTTCACGACTAATATCGAAAGAGCAATGTGCATAAGCCACGACCAATATGGGCGATCCACGACCAATTTTTCATGGTTGATACCGCTTTTCATTAGCTGAAATATCTTACCCAAAGCACAAATGCCTTGGCTAATGGTGCATGTCGTTTTATGACGCCGATGTTGCCAACCGAATACGCACACGCCACAACTCATACGTGCAAGAATTGGCTGATGTTGCATGTCGTTAGCCGACGTCGCTTGCTTGATGCTAACATGCCAAGTTTGATGCATAGCCCACTAGGAGCATTTAATTCTATGGCGCGAATTCTGACTTACTGGAGTAGACATCCTTTTTTTCTAAAGATTTATATTGAATATCTACAACCTAAATATGCACTTTCTAAGGTACAAACACACAATAAACTCCACAAATAACTTTTTTATATATAAAAAAAAGTTTTTAACAATTTTTTCATTTATTATATTTTACGATTAAACCCAAAAATGAGTAATTGATAAATAAAACATAGGAAGAATATGAAAAATATATAATAATAATGTCAAAATATAAAAATAAATATAGTAACATTTAATTCAATAAATTTAACAATTTTTTTATAAATAGGAAAAATCTGAAATATTTATAAAATTAGTGCAAAAAATTCAAAAATAAATTAAGCATTAAATCTGACAATTTAATAAATTTGATTTTTATAATATGACATTAAAAATCGTAAAAATAAATTTTAAACAATGAATAAAAGTTGGAAAATATGAAATGCTTGAAAATACTTCTAAACATGTCAAATAATGATAGAATACATTTTTTTACAAATAAGAGATTTTTCAATATCGTATAAACCGTAAACGTGATGAAATTTGTACGAAATAACCATGTGAGGCGGAAATATTGAGCATAGATGATGGAAAATAGATAAATATGTTGTTATGTAGGAAGAGCATTTCATACTCTTTTAATTTTTGTACGATATAGACATCTACATGTTATTGACTAGACCTTGATCAATGTCATTGAATGCGACGTAGCTCGTCTAACAAGTTTATCAACAAAAGATGTGTGATGGCACATCACACGTTTGTTGACTGAAGTGTATAGGCCACAATCGATATAGCCAGGTAACTCTGACATAGGTACACCGATGTGTGCAGGCTATGAACAAAGTTAGCCGGCGACATCCGATGTTGGCATCTCGATGTGTGCACACCAAGGAGGATAGGTTCAACCCATGTCTAACATCAGCTAAATCATGTATGCAGGCCACACACGATAGGTGTAGCCCATGTACCACATCAGCTGACCGTTGTGTGAAGGATGCATCTAACTTTGGATGACCATTTTGTGTAAAATAAAAGGCGATGAGGAAAAGTCACGTCTAGTGTGAATTGTCCATTATGTACACGCCAAATGCGATATGGAAAGTCCACGATCAATGTCTGCGGAAGAATGTGCAAGCCAAATGTTCAAGGGTTAGAACTGTTCGACGTCGGCTAACCGTTGTGCTGGCCAAAGACGATGAGGGAAGGCAACAACTGATGTCACGCAACTATGAATTACAGGCCAAGATAAAAGGGGGCAGTCAACCCTTGACAATGGACGAGCGTTGTGCAATGGAGAATACAATCAGTCCACCACCGATGTCAGCTAAACAATATACAGTGCATGACTTATGTGAGCATCCCTTTTTTACAATGGCTAGCCATTGTTTGAAGGAAAATGGCGATTCAAGAAGGCGAAGCCCGAAGACCGCTAAAAGATGTATACAGGCCACGGTCATTACACTCGTACTACACCCGATGTTGGCTGAGCGATATGAACAGGTCATGGACGATGCAGCAGTCCACGATTAATGTCACTTGTACGATGCCAGTTTCTTTTAGAAGATGTCCATTGCTTGAAGTGCACAGACCTTGGTTGATGCTTCATGTCGTTCACCGACGCTGATGTTGCCCTTTCAAAGCGCGCACCCCATGACTGATGCATACATGTCTTGGTTAATGATAATTGTTATTGGTCACTCTCTCTTGCCTGAAGTGCTCATTATTTGGCTGATGTTTGCTGACATTGGTTGTTGCAAATATCGCCCAACCGATGCACAAAAACCATAATCTATGTGTGCAAGTCTAAGCTAAGGTTTCTACTATTTGTTGGCATCTACAACCCGATGTGTGTAGTCTACGAAAGATGCTGGTAGGGCACATAAATATCAGAAGACTTATGAATGCAGGCTACGGATGATGCTGGCAGGCCACGTCTTACATCGAATAACTAATGTATGCAAACCACGGATAATAGGTGCAACACACGTTGAGGTCGCTTTACAGTTGTGTGCATGCAAAAGGTGATACATTTGATGTCGCTAACCATTCTATGTGGGCAGAAGATGATGTCGGAAGGACACATTGATACCAGATGTCCATTCTTTACAGATCAAAAGCGATGTAGCAAGGCCACGCCTGACGTGGAGTGACCGTTGTGCAAGCCAAAGGTTATGGGGCAGGCAACACCCAATATCGGTGACTATTTTTTGTAGGCCAAGGTCTATGTGGTAGTCCATGTTCGACGACAGATCAGCAATGTGCAAAAGCAGCGACTGATGCACTTAGTCTACAACCAATATCGTTGAACATTGTGCAGGCTACTATCGAGGTGGGCAGACCAAGCCATGATGCCGGCTGTTTATTTTTACAGGTCTAAGGGCGATGTGGGAAGGTCAAGCTCGACGACCGCTGAGTGATGTAAGCAAGCCACGACCGATACGATATGTCCACGCTCGATGTCAACATAGCGATATGCATAGGAAACACCTGATGTGACAGTCCAGTACAAAAATCGTCTAGCCGATGCTTCTTGTCGTTAGCCGATGTCATTTGTCCTAAGTATAAAGGCCTTTGCTGAAGATTCATGCCATTGGGTGACGCCAAAGTCACATTGCCAATGAGAACACGCCACACTGATGCGTGTATGCCTTAGTTTATGCTTCTTGCCTGAAGCAAATAGGCCTTGGATGATGTTGCCTAACGTTGGCCAATACAAATAGCGCCTAGTTGATGCACATACGCCATGACATATGTGCATAGGCCTTGGATGATGTTGCATTCTAGATTCAAAATTCACTTGCCATATGTGCACATGAAATGTAAGATGCGTGAAGGCCTTGGCTGATGTTGCCTATCATTTGCCGACATCGCTTACTCGATGCGCAAAAGCCTTAGTTGATGGTAATGTCAATGTCGCTAATCCGATTCACACATGCCACAGGTTATGTGTGCTTGCCTTGGATTATGTTGCATGTCTTAGTCCGATGATGGTTTCTAGATGCGCACAAACCACGTCAGCTGTGCGAATACCATGGTTGATGAATCTTGCCATTGGTCGATGTCACCTAGCCAAAGCATGCATGTCATAACCGATGTCTCTAAACCGATACACACATGCCACCGATGATTCGTGGAAGCCTTGGTTGATGTTGCTTACCATTGGATGATATTGCATGGCCATTGTCTATAGGCCAGGTTTGATGTCTATGATTCGATTCACACACTCCACAATTGATAAGTGCACGCAATTGTTGTTGTCATGTATCGTTGGCCGACGTCACTTGGTTGATGCGCACATGCCATAGGTGATGTCGCCTGGTTGATGCACTCAAACCTTGACTCAAATAACCTTGTATATGTGCACACGACATAACGGATGTGTGCATGCCTTAGTTGATGCTTCATATCGTTGGTTGATGTTGCTTTGCAGATGCGTACATGCCACATCTGTGCATGCATGCTTCGCTGATGTTGCATGTTATTGGCCTACGTTGCTTTCTAGTGCACATTTCATGTCTGTGCATGCAGGCTTTTGTTGAAGACGCAACCTATTGGCTAATGTCTCTTTCAAGATGCGAACATGCCATGTTAGATGAGTACTAGCCTTGGCTGATGTTGTATGCCGTTGGACAACATTTGTAGATCGATATTTGTAGGTTACATACAATGCTGGCAGGCCACATCCGACATTGAAAGAATTATGTGTACATGCAATGGATGATATTGGCAGGGTATGTTTGATATTGACACAACGATGTGAGTAGGACACAGATAATACTTCTGGACCACGTTCGACACCGACAGACCATTCTGTGAAGAACAAAGGCGAGGCATACTGACTTCTGAAATTTCAGCTGACCTTTCTGTTCAAGCCAAAGCGATGCAAGCTGGCCACACCTGCTTTAGTTTGACCATTCTGTGAAGGCCAAAGGCAATGCAGGCAGTCAATGCTTTACATAGGATGACCCTGATGTGTATGCCAAAGATGATGCAGGCAATCCACGCTTAACTCGGCTAATCATTATATAGGTCAAAGTCGATGGGAATGGTAACACTTGATGTCTCTTAATCGATATATGCAAGCCTGGGGTGACTAAGTAATGTGCAAACACAATGATCGATTCAGATAGCCCACGATCGACGCGGGCAGAGCAAGGTGTAGATTACAGCCTATGCGGTAGACCATGTTTGACATTCGATGTGTGTGGTGTGCACGCCAAGGGTGATGCGGGAATGCCAAGCCTGACGATTACTGAATGATGTAAATAGTCCATGGATGATACCTCCAGTCAACGCTTGACCGATGTGCACAGGCCACGTTTGATGCGGTAGTCAACAACCTATGTCGCCTGGCCAATGCCGCTTGTCATTGGTCGATGTTGCTTTCTCGAAGCTGATATGCCTTGGCTTATGCGCCAGCTATTAGTTGACGATGATGTTGCATTGCCGATCCACACACGCCACGACTTATGTTTTCTTTCATTCAGAAACGTCACTTAGTGCTACCTAGTGCAGGTCGATGCGAAGGTCGCCCTGCGATGCACACACGCCATTATAATTACAGGCAGGATTGACTTATTCCACTTTCTGTTAGTTTATTATCCTTTTAAGAAATTCACATGCCATGTCAAATGCGTGTAGGCCTTAACTTATGGTGCTTACCATTGGCCGACGTCACTTGGCCGAAGTGCACAAGCCTTGGCTTATGGTGCCTCTTATTACTATTGTTGATGTTGCAAAGACGATGCACCCACTCCACGGGTTATGCGTGTATATCCTTGGATGATGATGATGCATGTCGTTGTCCAATGTTTCTTTCCAGATGTGCACAAACCATGTCATATCCGTGAAGACTTTTGTTGATGCAGCTTGTCGTTGGCGAACATTACTTAGCCAATACACGCAAGCCACAAACGTGTCGTGGAGTCGATGCACACACGCAAAGATTGATATGTGTAGGCCTTAGCTGTTGTAATCTTCCATTGGTTGATATCCCTTGGTATAAGCGCTGAGGCCACAACTGATATGACTTTATCGATGCGCGTAGGCCATAACTGATGTCACCTGACCGATGCGCTCCTACCTTGATAGAGTTTTCCTGACCGGTGCATAGAACCCACACTAGACAATAAATGAGCTGATGTGGGCAGTATATGACTAACGTCTATAGAGCAATGCGCAAAAGTCACGGTCAATGTGGGCGATCCACAACAAATTTCACATGGTCGATGCTGCTTTCCGTTGGCCGAAATTTCTTGCCTAAAGCAAAAAGTCCTTGGCATAAAGTGCTTGTCATTACATGACGTCGATGTCGCCCAGCCGATGCGCACATGTGATAACTCATGCATGCAAGCCTTGGCTGATGTTGCCTGTTATTGGCCGACGTCGATTGCCTGATCCCAACATGCCACGTCCAATGCATGGCCCACTTGGCGAATTTAATTCTATGGCACGGATTCAGACTTACTGGAGTAGTCATCGTTTTTCCAAAGATTTATATTGAACATGTACAACCTAAATATGCCCTTTCTAAGGTACAAACACATTAGCTTCAACAAATAACTTCTTTACATATGAAAAAAAATTGTTTTGAACAATTTTTTTCATTTTAAATATTTTTTGTTCAACCAAAAATGAGTGATTGATTAATAAAACATAGGAAGAATATGAAAAATATATAACAATAATGGAAAATATTTTAAAATTAATATAGTAACCTTTAATTCAATAATTTTAACAGTTAATTTTATTTTTTATTTTGTCCTATATATCATTAAAATGAGTAATTGCTGATTAAAAAATAGGAAATCTATTTTTAAAAAAATATAAAATTGACCTCAAATATTCATAAATAAATAAAGTAACCTTATACAAAATAATTTTAACACTTTCTTAATTAGTATTTTTGTTTTGTAAATTCCGAAAATGGGTAATTCATGAATAAAAATATAAAAAATATCAAATTAATGCCAAAAATTTATAAATAAATACGGTAACTTTAAATTCATCATATTCAACATCTTTTTTAATATTTATTTTTCTTCTATAAATCTCAAAAATTGGTAATTCATTAATAAAATAAAATTTAACACAAAAAATTCACAAATGAATATAGTAACCTTAAATTCAATAATTTCAACCTTTTTTTAATTATTATTTTAGTTTGGTAAATCTCTTAAATGGGTAATTCTTAAGTAAAAAATAGGAAAATATTTTATTTAGGAATATAAAATTGACGGCGAAATTCCAAAATAAATAAAGACACCATAAATTGAAAGATTACAAAAAAAAATAATTTGGTAAATCTTGAAAAAAGGTAATACATTAATAAAAAATTGGAAAATATAAAATTAATGCAAAAATTAACAAATAAATATGGTAACCGTAAATTCAACAATTTGAACATTTTTTATATTGTTTGTTAAATCCAAAAAATAGGTCATAGGAAATATCTAAAAAAAAAATTAAAGCAAAAAAATTCACAAATAAATATGCCATTAAATTCAACAATTTTAAAAAATTTATATTTTAAGATGTGACATAAAAAACAGTAAGAGAAATTAAAACAATAAATAAAAGTCGATAAAATATGAAAATTCTTGAAAATACTTCTAAATATTTTAAACTAATGATAGATTACATATTGGTATAAACAAAAGATTTTTCAATATTGTACTAAAAGTAAATGTGATGAAATTAGTACAAAAGACCCATGTAAAGTGGAAACATCAAAGAATAAATGATGAAAAATACATAAATATGTTGTTATGCAGGAAGTGTGTTTCACATTCTTTTGATTTTGTATGACATGAACATCTACATGCTATCGACTATACCTTGATCAATGTCGCCGCGTGCGACGTGGCTCGTCTAACAAGTGCAAGCCAGAGACGATGCGGGCAGGAACATCTAATGTTGATGGACCGAATTGTGCAGGCCACAAGCAATGCAACCAGGTCACTCTGACGTTGGAATGTGTGCAAGCTATGGACGAAGTTTGCAGGCGAGGTCCGACATTGGAGGGCCAATATGTGTAGACTACATACAATAGGTTCTACCCACACAAACATCGGCTGACTAATTATGTAGGTCAGAGACGTTTTGTGTGAAGGCCACGTCCGACGTCGGCTGACCAATGTGATTAGGTCAAAGTTGATGAATAATAGCCTTATCCAACGTCTATGGTAAGGCAATACTCAAGGTAGGATGACCAATGTGCAAAGCCAAAGATTATGGGGTCAGGCAACATACAACGTCGGCTTACCATTGTTCTTGCCAAAGGCGATGAGTGCAAGAAATTCCCGATGTCGCCTGACAATTGTTTGCACGCCAAGGGCGATGTGGGCAATCCATACTCGATGACCGATGAACGATGTGCACAAGATACAGAGGATGCAGGCAGTCCACGATCGATGTCGCTTGATCAAAGCACACAGGCCTTCATTTATAGTTCATGTTTTTGGCCGACGCTGATGTTGCTTTGCTGATTCACACACGCCATGAAGGATGCATGCACGTCCTTGCTGATGCTACTTAGTGTTGGCCGATGTCTCTTGCCTAATGTGCACATATTTTCGTTGATGTTGCTTGACGTTAATGATGCAAATGTCTCCTAACAAATTCAATAAAACAATAACGAATGTGTGTAGGCCTTGGCTGATGTGCCTTCCATAGGGAAACATCTAAAGACAAATGTGTGCAGGCTACGGAATATGCTGCGAGGCCATGTCCGATATCGGTAGACTGATGAGTGCAGGTTACGACAATGCTGGCAGGTTACGAATGATGCATACAGGCCACGAAGTGTAGGTTAAATACACGTCAGATGTCGGTTGACCATTATGTGCATGCAAAAGGCAATGCGGGTAGTTAATGTCCGATGTCGGCTAATAATTGTGTGTACAGCAAAGGCGACATGGGAAAGACAGATATAACGCCAGCTATCCATTTTATGCACACTAAAGGCGATGTAGGAAGGCCACGCCTGACGTCCTCTAACACTTCTGCAGGCGAAAGGCGATGTAGGTAGGAAACGCTCGATATCACTAATCGTCATTTGCAGGCATAAATCTATGCAGGGAGTCCACAGTCGATCTGCTGAGAAATGTGTAGTCTTCGATTGAGGCTAGTAGCCCATGTTTAACGTCAACTATCCATTGTGCGCATGCTAAATGCGATGAAAGAAGGTCAAGCTCGACGGCCACTAAGTGATGTGCATACGCAATGGCTGATGCGGCAGGTCCACGCTTGACGTCAGCTTGGGGATATGCATAGACGACATCCGATGCGGAATTCCATGACAAAGTTTTCCGGACAAGGTCACTTGTCGATAGCCTATGTTATTTGTCCTAGCACAAAGGCCTTATTTGATGCGGCATGTTGTCAACCGACGTCGAAGTCTCTTGGCTGATGGGCACACGCCATGCCTGATGCATGCATTCCTTGATCGATGTTGATTTTTGTTGGCCAACTTTGCTTGCAAAAAGTTTATAGGCCTTTGGTGATGCTCCCTTATGTTAGCCAATGCAAATAGCGCCAACTCGATACAGACACGCCACGGTAGATGCGCGCAGGCCTTGGCTAATTCTGCCTACCATTGGTCGATGTCGCTTACTCAAAACGCACAAGACTTTGTTAATGCTACCTATCATCTGCCGCCATCAATGTCGCGCAGCCAATGCACACACCCCCATAGGTTGTGTCTATGTGCCTTGGTTGATGGTCTTGCCGTTGGCTGACATCATATGGCCAAAACTTGCAAGCCACGGCCGATGTTGCCAAGTATATGCACACATGCAGCGACTAATGTGTGCAGTTCTTGGATAATGTTGCCTTCCATTTGTCAATGTCCCCTGGCCACTGTGTGTAGCCACGAATAATGTTTATAGCCCTTAGTTGTTTCTCCCTGTCATTACCTGATGTCTATTTGCCGATGCGCAAAGGTCTTAGGTGATGTCTCTTGGTTGATGATCTCAAACCACAGTTAAAATTTCCCAGTTGACGTGCAGACAACACAACTAATACGTGCAGGCCTTAGCTAATGTTGCATGTCGTTGGCCGATGCGTTTGTCATATGCGCACATTCCATGTCCATGCATGCATGTTTGGATGATGTCGGATGTAATTACCCGACGTCGGTTGCAAGATATGCACATTCCATGTCAGTGCATGCAAGAGTTGTCCAAAGGGGCATAGCATTGGCCGACATTCTATGCCTAATTTGCACATGCCACGTCAGATATGTGTAAGCCTTGGCTGACGCTTTATGCCATTGGAAAAAATCTTTTGAACCGATATTTGTATGCTACATACAATGCTTACAGGCTACATCTGAAGTCGACAGATGAATGTGTGCAGGCTACAGACAATGTTGGCAGGCCACGTTCAATGTCGATATATATTTATGTGCAGGCCAAAGGCAAGGCAGGAAGAACACGTCTGACATCTGGTTACCAGTGTGTGCATGCCAAAGGCGATACAGGCAGGCCACACCCTACGTTGGCTGACCATGTGTGTAGGCCAAAGGCAATACGTGTAGACAATGCTTAATAGTGGGTTATTGTTGTGTGTAGGCCAAGGGCGATGCGAGCAATCCACGCCTAACATCGAGTGATTATTGTGGAGGACAAAGTCAATGGGGGCACGTAATGCCCGATGTCTCCTAAAAAATATGTGTAGGCTTGAGGTGATGCAACCAGGCCACATCAAATATTTTTAGACCAATGTGTTACGGAATAGAAATGTTTGTAGGACATGTTCTACATCAACATGCCTATGTGTGCAGGCTACGAATGATGTTGGGAGGCCACTTCTGACATTGGCAGAATGATGTGTGCAAGCCACGACCGAGGTGGGCAGCCAATGTGTGATGCCAACTACCCATTGTGTGCAGGAAAAAGTAGATCCAAGAAGGTCAATCTTGACGGGCACTGAGTGATATGCAAAGGTCACGACTAATGTGATAAGTCCACGCCCGATTCATATTAGGGATATGCATATGCAATGGTCGATGCGGATGTCCATGAAAACCTCACCCCACCGAGGGTGCTTATCGATGGGCGATATCATTTTCCTTAAACACTGAGGACTTGGCTGATGTTTCCTGTGGTTATTCGACGCCAAAATCACCATGCCGAAGCGCACCTGCCACGGCTGATGCATGCCAGCCTTGGTTGATGATGCTTGCCATTGGGCATCATATCTTGCGTGAAGCTCACTATCTTCTTTTCATGCTGCCTCACGTTGGCCAAAGAAAATAAAGCCTAGTCGACGCACACATGCCACGACAGATGTGCCTTGTCCTTTACTGATGTGGCCTATCATTGGCCAACATAATTTCCTCAAAGCGCACAAGTCATTGTTGATGGTGCCTATCGTTGGCTGACGTTAATGTCGCTCTACCGTCACACACCCCATAGGGTATGCGTACGTGCCTCTGATAAATATTCTATGTGTCGTAGTCTTACGTAAGTTGAAAGATGTGCACAAACCACGTTAGATGAGTGAAGACCTTGGTTGATGGTTCTCATTGTTTGCATACGAGAACTTGCAAGCCATGATCGATCGATGCATACATTCCATGAACGATGTGTGCACTCCTTGGTTGAGGTTGCCTTCCTTTGGTCGAAGTCGCCAGGACACTGTGCGTAGGATAGAATTGTTGTCCATGAGTCATTGCACAGGCGCAACGAATGATGCACGTAGACCTTAGTTGTTCCTCCCTCTTATTGGTCGATGTATCTTTGTCGATGCGTACAGTCCGCAAGTGATGTCACATGGTTGATGCACTCAAACCATGGTTAACTTTGCCCAGTTAATGTGGACACGACACAACTAATGTGTGCAGGCCTTAGCTGATGTTGTATGTTGTTGGCTAACGTCGCTTACCAGATGTGCAAATGACCTATCTGTGCATGCATGCCTGGCTGATGTTGCATGTCATTTGCCAACGTCGATTTCATGATAAGCACATTCCCTGTCCATGTGTGCAAGCCTTGGCGGAAGCCTCATGCCATTGGCCGACTTTATTTGCGAGATGTGCACGCGCCACATCAGAGGAGTGCAACCCTTGGCTAACGCTTTATGCCAGTGGCCGACATCTGTTGACCGATATTTGTAGGCTACATACAATGCTTGTTTAGGTCAAAGTCGATGGGGGTAGTCAACGCCTGATGTCGCTAAACCATTGTTTGCAATTCAAGGGTGATGTTCGCAGTCCATACCCGATGAAGATTAAGCAATGTGCACAAACTATGGTACATGCAGACAGTCCACGATCGACGTTGGCAGAGCAATGTTCAAGATACAACTCATACAGGTAGCATTACGTCCACGTCGTCTTGTCGTGGTGTGCACGCCAAGGGCAATACAGGAATGCCAAACCCGACTACTACTGAATGATGTTCACAGTCAAAGGAAGATGCAGCCGGTTCACGCTTGACCGATGCAAAAAGGCCACATCTTATGCGATTGTCTACGACTTATGTCTCCTGGCCAATGCCACTTGTAGTTGACCGTTGTCGCTTTCCCGAAGCAGATATGCCTTGGCTTATGCTGCCAGCTATAAGCAGACGTTGATCTCGCCCTGTCTATCAACACAAGCAACGACTTATATTGCCAGTCGTTGGGCAAAGTTTTTTTCCCTTAGCACATTATCCTTGGCTAATGTTACCTAACATAGGCTGATATGAAGGTCGCCCTACCGATGCACACACACCAAGACAATTGTGTGGAGACCAGACTAATGTCGCTCTCTGTTTACCGACTTTGACTTAATAAATTTTCTTTAATTTATTAAATTAAAAAATTTAACAAATTGAAATTTTTAAAATGTGACGTAAAAAATAAAAACCGTAATAAATTTTAAACAATGAATACAAGTCAAAAACATATGAAAATGCTTGAAAGTACTTCTAAACATTTGAAACTAATGATTGATTACATAATTGTACAAATAAAAGATTATTCCATATCATGCAAAGTGTAAATGTGATTAAAAATTGTACGAAGGAACCATGTGAGGTAAAACCATTCAGAATAAATGATGGAAAATCGATGAATATGTTGTTCTACAGGAAGGTCATTTCACACTCTTTTGATTTTTGTTGGACAGGGCCATACACATGTTGTCGACTAGACCTTGATCAATTTTGCCGCATGCAACGTCACGCTTCTAACAAGTGCAAGCCACAAATGATGCCAGTAGGAACATACGACGTTGGCTGATCGAAGTGTGTAGGTCACAATCTATGCAGCCAAGTCACTCTGACGTCGGTGGACCGATATGTGCAGGCTATGGATGAAGTTGGAAGGAGAGATCCGATGTTGGAAAATTGATGTGTGCAGGCCAGAAATGATAGGTGCAGACTATGTCCAACGTCGATTTATATATATATATATATTTATATATATATATATAGGTCATAAACGATTGGTGCAATCTATATGCCACATCGGCTGATCGTTTTGTGAAGAACACGTCTGACATCAGCAAACCATTTTGTGTAGGCTAAAGACGATGCGTGAAGGCCTCATCCAACATCGACTGACCATTATGTACAGGCCAAAGGGTATGTGGGAAGGCAACGCTTGACGTCTGCTGACCAATATGAAAGCCAAAAGAGATGGGGTCAGGCAACATCCGACATCGGCTTACCCTGATGGCGGACAAAGGTAATGAGGGAAGGCAACACCCCATGTTGCCTTACTATTGTTTGCACATCAAGGGAGATGCAGGAAGTCCATGCCCAATGACGGGTAGGAGATGTGCACAAGCCACAGAGGATACGGTCAATACACGACTAGCGTCAACTAAACAATATGTAGGCTATGATCGATGCGAGTAGCCCTTGTCCAAAAACGACTGGCCATTATTTGTAATACAAAGGTGATGTAGAAGGGACAAGTTCAAAGACTACTAAATGATATACACAGGCCACACGCGATGCGCCACAACAGGCCCAACGTCGGCAAGCGATGTGCACATGCCACGACCGATGCAACAATTCATGACTAATGTCACTTTGCCGATGCCAATTATTATTTGATGATATGTCTTCTTCAAAGCACACAGGAATTGGCTAATGCTTCATGCCATAGGCCAACGCTTATGTCGATGTGCAGATGTACACATGCCACGGCGGATGCGTGCAAGCTTGGTTGATACTTCCTGTTATTGGCCAAGGTCCCTGCCCAAAGTACACATGCCTTGGATGATGTTGCTAGACGTTGGTTGATGCAAATGTAACCCAACCGATGCATAAACGCCATAACTGATGTGTTCAGGCATTGGTTGATGTGCTTGCCATTAGCCAACATCTACAGAACGATGTGCGCAGGTTACGAAATATGTCGGAGGGCCACGTCCAAGTCAGTAGACAGATGAGTTTATGCTACGGATGACGATAGAAGTTCATGTTTGACGTTGTTGACCGATGTATGCACGTCTGACGTCGGCCAACCGTTGTGTGCATGAAAATAGTGATGCGGGTTCTCCATGTCCGATGTCGACTAACCGTTATGTGTAGTCAAAAGGCGATATCGAAAGGCCACATCTATTGCTAGCCGTCCATTTTATGCAGACCAAAGGCGATGCAGGAAGGCCATGCCCAACGTCAGTTGACTCATATGCAGGGCAAAGGTGATGTATGTAGGCAACGCTCGATATCACTATTAAGGGTGGGCATAAATACCAAAAAATCGAACCAAACCAAAAAAAACTTTTGTTTTCCAGTGTCGATTTTTCTGTGTTCGGTTTTATGTCAGTTTTTTTAAATTCCAATTCTTTGTTTCAGAATTTGGTGCAAGGCTCTCGAAAACTACGGTGCACTGAAGAATCAAAGTTTTATTTCATAAATTTAATAATATTTAAATTATATTACTTAATAAATAATACTTATATTATATATATTTTGAATTTTACTCAAAATGTTTACATTTTTAAAATGAATTAATAATACTCAACAGGAACTAAAAATTAAAATTATTAATGTAATTGTGAATTGTACCCTAGTTCCTAAAGCCCCAAGTATTCAAAAATCAAAACTTTCTTCAGCTTTCTCGTCTTCAAGACTTCAACAATCAAAGTTTCTTTCTATGTTGAAAACCAAACACTCGTCTTAATTCATCTTTGAAAAACAAAACAAAGGAAAATGAGAAAATTCCATTTATCTTGGAAAAGTTCATGGATGTCTTGACATAAATTGTGATAAATCTAGGTAGTTTTTGGACAAATTTTCACCCCCAATGCTTTTACTCATGCATTTGAACAAATAAATTTTACACTTTCTCCTTCTCTTATATGTTGTAATTGGTTCTTAGTTTTAGTTTTTGTGTCAAAATTACGTTTTTGGTGAAGTTGCACAAATGAATATCAATGTTCAATGGATATTTCAAATGATTCCTTTGCATGTCCCTATTGCATGTGATAGTTTATGGACTACAGCATTTTGCCGCAGATGTAATGTCATTTTGCATGTAAAGAAATCATCTTATTTTTATTAACACATGATGAAACTCTTAATACTTTATCTTATTCCTACTTTGTTTTTATTCACACCAAAAAACTGATTTAAAAACACTGAACTAAACTGAACGGAAGTATAAAAAACTAAACAGAACAGATCTTAATTTGGTATAAGTTGGTGCATACTTTTCTAAAACCGAATATCAAAGAACAAAATTTTTTTTTATTAAATTGAACCAAAGAATCGAACGCAAACCTCTATCACTAATTTTTGTTTGCATGCCAAGAGATATGCGGGATGTCCACACCCGACAACATCTCAGCAACGCGCACAAGATGCAGTAAAAGCGGGAAGTCCACGACCAATATCAGGTTGAGCAATGCGCAGGCAACAATCGGGGCGGTCTTCCCCACATTTGACGTCGACTGGACGTTATGTGCATGCCAAAGGTAATGTGGGAAGATCATGCTTGATGAACACTGAGTGATGTGCACAGGCCACGGCTGATGCGACAGGTCCACGCAGATTTTAGCTTAGGTATATGCATAGGAAATGGTTGATCCGACAGTCAATGACAAATGTCGCCTGGCCAATGTGGGTTTTCATTGGGATGTCATTTGCCTGAAGCACTAAGGCTATGGCCGATGCTTACTGCCATTGGCCAACTCTAAAGGCACCATGTCGATGTGCACACACCACAGTTGATGAATGCATGCCTTGATTGATGTTTCTTGATGTTGACCAAGGTCAATTTCCTGAAACGAACAGGACTTTTCCAGTTCTTCCTTGTGTTACCTGATGAAAATAGTGCATAGTCGAAGCACACACGCCATGGCCTATGCGCGCAAGCATTGGTTAATGTTGCCTATCGTTGGCCGACATCACTTTCTCAAAGTGCACAAGCTTTTCTTGGTCGTGCCTATGGTTGGCGGTCGTCACTGTCTCTCAACTTATACGCACACCCCATAGGTTATTTGTACATTCCTTGAATGATTCTTCATGTGATAGTCCAACGTTGGTTGCAAGATGCTCACAAACTACGTCAGTTGCGTGAAAGCCTATACTGATGGTGTCGGCGGTTGACCTAAATGAAACTTGAAAGTGATGATTGATGTCGCCTATTCTATGCACACATGCCACAACTGATGTGTGTAGGCCTTAGACAATGTTGCCTTCCATTGGTTGATATCGCCTATTCACTGCGTAGCTAAGAATTGATGTCCATGAGTCGATGCACACACGCCACGACTAATGTGTGAATGTGTTGGGTGTGGCTCCCTAGCATTGGCCGATGTTGCTTGGCAAATGCGCACAAGGCATAGATTATTTTACCTATTGGACGTATTCAACCAACGACTGAAATTACCCAGTCGATGTGCACACAACACAATTGATGCGTGCAGGACTTGGCTAATGTTGCTTTTCAATGGCTAGCGTCGCTTGCCAGATATAGAGATGTTATGTAAGATGTGTGCGGGCTAATATGCTTCCTACCATTGGCCGACGTCACTTTCCTTAAGTACACAAGCCTCCATTGATGGTGCCTCGTATTTTCGATATTGTTGTCGTCAAGACGATTCACACACGCCATGGGTTATGAATGAATATCCTTGGATGATGATGTCGTTGTCTGATGTTTCTTTCTATATGTGCAGAAACCATGTCAGATGTGCTAAGACCTTGGTTGATGCAGCATGTCGTTGGCCGACGTCGCCTGGCCAATACATGTAGGCCACGACCAATGTCTCCCAGTAGATGCGCACACGCCACGTTTGATGCATGCATGCCTCATATGATGCTCTTTTCCATTGAACAATATTTCCAAGTTGATGCGTGCAGGACACAACTAGAGTCGTCGAGTCGATGCTCACGCACCATGATTGATGTGTGAATGCTGTTGTTGCATGTCGTTGGCCGATAGCGCTTGTTCGATGTGCGCAGGCCATAACTGATGTCGCATGAACTATGTGCTCAGACCATGGCTGAATTGCGCTGACTGATGAGCACAACTCAACCCCGACAATGACTTACTAATGTGCACAAGCCACGACAAATGAAGGCAGTCCATGACAAACATCAACAGAGCAATATGAACAAGCCACAACTTATGCGGGCGATCCATGACCAATGTGGCATGGCCAATGCCACATTCAGTTGGCCGACATTTCTTGCCTAAAGCACAAAGTCATTGGCTGACGCACGACGCTGATGTCGTGCAGCCATGCGCACACGCCATAAATCATGAATGTAAGCCTTAGGTGATGTTGCCTGTCGTTGGCCAACGTAGCTTTCCGTTGCCAACATGCCATTTTCGATGCATGGCCCACTTAAGCATTTAATTCTATGTGGCAGGTTCTGATTTACTAGAGTACACATAGTTTTTTCCAAAGATTTATACTAAACATGTACAACCTAAATATGCACTTTCTAAGGTGCAAACACACATTACCTTTCACAAATAACTTTTCTAAACATAAAAAACAATTTTCAACAATTTTTTAATTTTAAATATTTTTCTATTAATCTCAAAATGAGTAATTGATTATTAAAACATAGGAATTATATTTTAAAAAATATATAATAATTATGCCAAAATTTTACATATAAATATAGTAACCTTTAACTCAATAAATTCACCAATTTTTTTTGTAACACCATGTAATTTCCATGACATTTACTTGACCCTAAAATGTTAAATAATGATGGTTTTAGACCTAAATAAGCGTAAATAACTTGTTTTAGAAGTATTAGAGCCAAAGAATCAAAGAAAGACCTTAACATCCAGAAACTAGCGAAATTGAACTAGTAAACGTCCCTATGTTTGGTGAAGGCTTGGGAGGGTAATATTAAGTCTAAAGCATGTAAAAAGACTTTAAATAGGTAAAATATAGTATATCGGTAAAAATGTAAATTCACGACTCCCCAAGGAACACAGGAAAGGTCCTTGAGGAGGACACGAATATGGGCGAGAATGCTGCCAAAGAACCATACGCGCAACTTTGAAATGGGAGGCTGCTGCATGACGCACAGCCAACACATAGAGATCAAAAAAATAGCCTCATAAAGTGGGGTCTACACAAGTCTCAATACCTAATCCCGGACTTCAATAATAAAATGTGAAATTGACCCCCCGACGTGCAGCCATTTCCTTGATTATTTAATGTTGTATTTTAGTCAATTTGACTTCACAAAAAGACCCAATTAATTGAGGGGACTTTAGGGTAATTTAGGGGGTAACTATATATTAATTAAGGGTCAGTTTTAAGTCATTTTACCCACCCAATAAAATCCCAAAAATAAATACCCATACGCTATCATCTTTCTCTACTTTCTGTCTCCCTAAATCCTCCATTGAAGAAACAAGAAAGCTTGAAGAAGAAGACCAATTTCTCTAAGGTTTCACTTGAATTTTGTGGATTAAGATTCATTAAGGTATGTTTTATTTCACTCTTTGGATTGTTTTCCCCAAGAGGTCCCTCCAAAACATGATTCCTAATAAATCTAGGTTTTTTTGACATTTGGGTCTTTTTAGAAAAACAAAATTATGAATCAATTATAATGAATTATGATGAATAGATGTTTTTTAATTATATATTGATGGTTAATTTATCATTTCCTATGAGATTTCTCTTGACCCATGTCTTTCCCCCAATTTCATGAAAACGTTGTATTGACATGCTGAATTTTGAAGATCATGAACATGTAGATTAACTACATTGTTGTTAATTATGTAATTGCTTCTTGAATTTACCTTGTTTATGTAATTGGTTATGTATTCATAGTAATGGAAGCATGAAGGTTCTTGGAATGATAATGAGGTATGTTTATTGGTTCTTCTTAGATTCAATTATGAAGTATGAGTTACTTAGATAGTAATGTTCATATGCCTAATGTGTGTGTTTGATGTTGATGTTAAGTATTCCTCATCCTTAACCCTATTGTATTGAATTAGTTATGAATTATGCAAGTATGTTATGATATGATTATTATATGATTGAAAGTAGTTTTTCATGGTTATAATAAAGTGTTGAGTGAGAGATTTACTCACTTGTATGTGGTTTGTAAAGTGAAAGATAGTTCTCACTCATGAATTCTTATAAGCTATAATGATAAGATTTTCACATAGCATTGCCGATGCGCACATTCCATAGGTGATGTCGCATGGTCCATGCACTCAAACCATAGTCGAAATTGCCAGTAGATGTGCACACGGCACAACTGATGAGTGCAGGCCTTAGCTGATGTTATAGTCACGTTGCCGATGAACATAGGCCATGAGTGATGCATTCATGCCTTGGATGATGATGCTTTCCATTGGCAAACGTCTCTTGCCTGAAGCAATTAGGCCTTGGCGGATGCTGCTTGACATTGGCCAATGCAAATACCACCGATTTGATGCATATACGCCACAATAGATGTGCGTAGGCCTTGGATAATGTTCCATTATACCGAAAAACATCACTTGCCATATGTGCACATTCCATGTAGGATGTGTGACGGCCTTGGCTGATGCTGCCTATCATTGGCAAATGTTTCATACTCGAAGCACAGAAGACTTAGTTGATAATGCTTGTCGTTGTCTTACGTCAATGTCCCTCAACAGATGCACACACGACATAGGTTATGTGTACATGCCTTGAATGAAGTTGCTTGTCGTAGTTCGATGTCGGTTTCCAGATGTGCACAAACCACGTCAGATGTTTGAAGACCTTGGTTGATACATCCTGCAAGTGACCCATGTCATCTAGTAAAAGCTACATGCAATGACCAGCGTCTCCCAACCGTACACGCATGCCACGGATGATACGTGAAGGCCTATGTTGATTCTTCCCACCATTGGATGATGTTGCATGGCCACTCTGCGTAGGACAGTTTTGATGTCTATGAATCTATGCGCACACGCCACCACTGAGCGTGTATACATTTGTTGTTGTTACCTACCGTTGGCCAATTTCACTTGGTCGATGCGCACATGCCAAAGGAGATGTCGCTTGGTCGATGCACTAAAACCACGGTACAAATAGCCTTGCCTATGTGCACACGACATAGGGGATGTGTGCAGGCCTTAGTTGATGATGCATATCATTGGTTGATGTTGCTTTCCAAATGTGCACATGCCACTTCTATGCATGCTTACTTCGCTGATGTTGCATGCCATTGGCCTACGTTGATTTCCAGATATGCATATTCCACATTCATGTGTGCAGGCATTTGTTGAAGTCGCATGTATTGGCTGACTCGCTTTCAAGATGCGCACATGCTACGTTAGATCCGTTCTAGCCTTAGCTAACGTTGTATGTCGTAGGCCGACATTTTTAGATTGATATTTGTAGGCTATGTACAATATTAATTGGACATATCCTACGTCGACAGAACAATGTGTGCATGATATGGATGAAGTTGGAAGGCTACATTAGATGTCGAGACACCAATGTGAGAAAGCTACGGATGATGCTTTCGGGCAACGTTCGATACCGACAGACCATTCTTTGCAGGCCAAAGGCGAGGATGGCAGACTACATTTAACATTGGCTGACCTTTGTGTTCAGGCTAAAGGCGATGTGGGAATGCAACACCTGCCATACTTTGGCCATTCTGTGCAGGCCAAAGGCAATGCCGACAGGCAACACTTGACATTGGATGACCCTGATGTGTAGGCCAAGGAAGATACGGGCAGCCCAATATGTGTAAGCCTGAGGTGATGTGTCTAAGCCACATATCCATCTGCAGACCGATGTGTGAAGGATAGAGACTATGTCAGTAGTCCACATCTGACGTCGACTGAACGATGTGTGTAGCCCACAAAAGATAGATGTATCCCATGTCTGATGTAGACCGATCATTGTCTACAGACGAAAAGCGATGCATACATGTAATTTATGACGTCAAATGATCATTATGTGCAGGTCAAAGGCAATTCACGAAAGGACACGTTCTACATTGGCTGACCATTGTGTACACAACAAAGGCGATCAGGGAAGGCCACACTCGACGTCAACTGGTCGTTGTGCTTGCCAAAGATGATGGGGGCAGGAAATGCCTAACGTCGGCTGACATTTTTGTAGGACAAAGTCGACGGAGGCAGGCAACACCTGATGTTGCCTAACCATTTTTTTGAAGGACAAGGGCGATGCAGGTGGTCCACGCCTGACAACAACTCAGTGATTTGCAAAAATCACTGCGGCTGCAAGCACTAGATATTCAATAATGGTTGAGAAATGTTCATGGTACGTACAATGCGGGTAGACCAAGTCTGATGTTGACTGGCCATTTTTGCAGGCCAAGGGCGATACAAAAAAGCCAAAATTAAGGGTCGCTCTGTGATATGCACAGTCCACGGCCGGTCCACGCCTGACGTATCCTGAGTGATATGCATAGGTCATGTCCAATGCAACTATCTACAACCAATGTCGGTTGGTCAACACCTTTTCGTGTTGGCCAATGTCTTTTGCCCGAAGCAGATAGGACTTAAATGATGCTACCTGCTGTCAGCCGACGCCGATGTCTCCCTACCCATATGCACATGTAACGACTTATATTTCCTTCCGTTGGACAACATTGCTTTCCCAAAGCGCACCTTCCTTGGTTGACATTGCCGGACATTGGAAGATGCAATGGTCATCGAGCCGATACACACGCCATGACTAATGTGTTCACGCCTTGGCTAATGTTGTATTCCAATGACCAACTTTGCTTGCTAGATGTGCACATGCCATGTCAGATGCCTGCAGGCTTGGGTGATGCTACCTGTATTGATCGACATCGCTTGTTCAAAGCATACAAGCCTTGGCAGATGGTGCCTCGTATTATTAACGTTGATGTCGCCTAGCGGACGCACACACACCATTAATTATGTAAGCATGTTTTGAATAATGTTGCATGTCGTTGTCAGACGTCGCTCCCAAATATGAACAAACAACGTCAAATGCGTGAAAACCTTGGCTGATGATGTTCTTTTTTTTTTTTGCCAACATTACCTAGACAATGTATGCATGACACAATCAATGATTCCCATTTGATGCACACACTCCATGGATGATTCACGCAATTCTTGGATGATGTTTTGTGCCATTCGTGGATGTTTCTTGGCCGATGCATGCAGGCCATAAACGATGTCACTGAATGAATACGCAGAAGCCGCGACTTATGCATACAGTACTTGGTTTATATCACAGTCTTAAGGGAGACATCGCTTACCATAGACACACATTCCAGGTTCGTGTGTGTAGGCCTTCGCGAATGTTGTCTATCATTGGCCGATATTTATATACCAATATGTGTTGGCAACGCATGATGCTAGTAGAAAACATTTGATATTTGTTGACCGATGTGTGTAGGCTATGGAAGATACTGACAGACCACGTTAGACGTCAACAACCAATACGTGTAGTCAGCAGACAATTCTATCAGGATAAGTTCGACTATGACAGACCGATGTGTGCATGCTGAGGATAATGTTGGTAGCGCACGTCTAAGATCACCAACCATTGTGTGAAGGACAATGGTGAGGCAGCCATATTTTTTACAGGTCAAAGGCGACGCGAGCAGGTTACGTACGATGTCAACTGACCATTGTGCAAGTTAAAGGTAATACAGGCAGGCAAAGCTAGAAGTTAGATGAATGTGGTGTATAGGCCAAGGATGACGCAGGCGACCCATGTAGGACGCTGGCTGACCGTTGTGTAGGACAAAGTCGATGGAGGCAAGCAAAGCCTAATGTTGCTAACTTATATATGTAGGCTAGAGGTGATGCAACCAGACCACGTTTTACCAAGGTAGACTGATGTGTGCAATATACGAATGATGTTGGCAGGCTACGTTCGATATCAACAGACTGATTTATACAAGCTACAAACAATAATGGAATGCCACATACGACGTCATTAATCGGTGTGTGCAGGCCATGAATGATAGGTACATCTCAAGTGTGACGTTGGCTGACCTTTGTGTGCAGGCAAAAGATGATGCAAGTAGGCCATGTCTGACATCGGCTGACCATTTTGTCTAGGCAAAAGGCGATACGGGAATACAACATCCGCCATTAGTTGATTGTTGTATTTAGGCCAAAGGCAACGCGAGAAGGCCAAGCTTGACGTCGGATGACCATTTTGCAAGCAAAAGGTGATGGGGTAGGAAACACCCAACGTCGATTGATCATTGTGTAGGACAAAGTCGATTAGGGCAGGCAACACCTGATGTCGCTTGAACGTTTTTTGTAGGCCATGGGCGATCTTCGCAGTTCATGCATGACGATGACTAAGTATTATGAACAATTCATGGTCGATGCAGGTATTCAATGGCCGACGCAGGCAGAGTAATGTGTAGGCTACGACCCATGTGGGTAGCCCACTTATGACATTTGATGGGCGTGGTGTGCACACCAAGGGAGATGCAAGAATCCCAGGCCTGACGACTACTGAATGATGCAAATAGTCCACGCCCAATGCAACCACTCCATGCTTGATATAACAACCCATCTAACGCATATGCTTGTTCTATTCTTGTGATACTGCTACACTTATAGTAGAGGTGAGGGACCATGTTCCTTATATGATTAGTGTTAGTTTAAACTAGTCCTAAATTAATGTATCATGTCATGCACGTTGCAACGTGTTTAAAGTAATTTGAATCAGCCGAATGTATTTAAACTAGAGATAGTAAAGTGGTAACTGAGCTTAAATTTTAAAGTAAATTTCTTAGGTGAAGCAAAAGGATGTAATATTCACAAATGGAATAAAATAATTGAGTTGCTTGCTTGGATTTATTAAGCTAGCAGTTCCATTACCTACTTGATCTATATGAATATTGTTAAAGGGCCCAAGCTTGATGGACCAGATTTAGAATTATAGTAATGGGATCACTTGAAGCCAAAACCTATTAAATGAAAATATAATTAATAGAAAGTCCAGCGGCCAAATCTGCTAAGGCCTAATATAGATAAAGCCGAATTGAAATAAACAAAGTGCATCACCTAGTTTTACCTTTTGAGCTGCTTGATGTGCAGAAGCAGGTGCATAACCTACTTCAATAATTAGTGGCTGAAAATGTATCCTAAAAGAAGGAGGTTCTAGAGGATATTTTTGTGGTCCCAAAAGCTCCTGATTTATCCAATATGACCAGATATCCTTCACCCATTTTAACACATAAAAATAAGAATCAACCCAACTCTCTCTCTCTCTCTTTTCTCTTAAAGATTAAACTAAGAGCCTTAAAGTTTTCTAGGGTTCTTGAAGAAACCCTCATATATACAAACCAAGTTAAGTGAAAACTCATGAAATTACCTTAATTCTCCTATGGAAGATAAGGAAAAGATGTTATTAATGCTCTAATATAACTAATAGCTCCGAGAGGCACTTCTTTGAGTAAAGAGATAAGTAAGGGTAAGAGTCATTCCAATTGAGTAAGTGAAGAGTCTCTTTAGAGTGAGATCTTTTACCACGCCTAACTAAATGAAAGAAAATAAGAGAGAGAGTGCCTCCTATTTCTTAAATGAAAATAAAGGACTTCTTTAACTTAAGGTTGTCACTGAATAAGTCTGGTAAATAATGCCGCCAGAGAGGCTGAGGTGAGTATCGTCACATCGCCTCTGAGAACTTCTTTTGCATTGTAGCAAAGGCACAATATTCCCAGCAACTACTGCTCACTTCCTTAGTTACTAAAATACACTTTTTTCTTCTTTAGTTTAAATGTGAATGGAAGTTGAAGTTCAAAAGAATTCAAGTTATAAGGAGAAGTTGCAATAATTGAGTTGAGGTGACTACTCCATTTTGGTCTTCCTCATGTATGCTTTTCAGTGAGGAATAAGTGGTGTGTTGTCATGAAGAACTCAAGGGGGTGGTGAGTTTAATACTTGGTTGTATGATAAAGAATATTTGGGGCTGTTCTATGTGTATTAATGTTAGCGCAACTTGATTGGTCTAGCGTAAAGGATGTATAATGTATGTGATGGACAGAGAATGAGGGTGTGGTAATACACATTATGTTAAGGGACATATGGGATCATTATATGTCAAATTTAGCTACTATTTTACAAGGTTCACGGTGTGATAGCTGCTAATTTTAGTTTTGCATGAATTAAATTGTAGATTAAAACCAAAAAGGGGAGGTTGAATCGTGATAGTATATCAATCTCAGTGTAAGGTATGTAAGGCTATTCGATTCTATATCCCTTTGGCATGAAATTTGATACCTGCGATTAATATCCATGAAGTGAATCTCATAAGTTCTATTCCTAGAAAAGTAAACATAGTGGCAGCGTACTATGTCCAAATAGCTAACAATATTTCCTCCTCTCCATAGTGCATAAAACTACTTCATTATATGTTCACTATTTTATACTTGTGTAACTATCTCTCCATGTGTTGGTATAGAAATGGTAATTGCAAAAGCAAATCTACTGAATCCTTCTCTTTGTTGTTTGAAGTCAATTGTGTCATTAAGCTCTTAAAATAATGTGTTGATGTTACATAGATCCTCATGTTATTGTTATTTCCTTGAAGTATTATTTTCATTTGTTCTATTACGTGTCCGTACTTCTATTAGTATGAATAACATGTTTTCCTAATCATTCATGGGAGAATTAAGCTAAATCAATGAGTTTTTACTTACCGTGGTTTGTAGATATAAGGGTTTCTTCAAGAAACCTAGAAAACTTTAAGGTTGCATCTTTAATCGTTGAGAGGAAAGAGAGAGAGAGAGAAAGATAGAGAGAGAGAGAGAGATGCAGTTAAATTTTATTTTTATGTGTTAAAATGGGTGAAGAATATCTGAGCATATTGGATATATAGAGGTTTATTGACCACAAAAATATCCTCTAGAACCTCCCATCGGGGTCCATTTTAAGACACGAATTGGTCAAGTAGGTGATGCACCTGTTTGTGCATATCAAGCAGCTCAAAAGGTAAAACTAGGTGATGCACCTTGTTGCTTTCACTTGGGCTTTATCTAAATTTGGACTTGGCAGATTTGGCTGTTGTGAGTTCTTTCAAATTTTAATTTCATTTAATAGTTTTGGGCTTCAAGAAACAACCCATTAATAAAATCCTAAATATGGTTCATCAAACTTGACCCTTTAACTATATTATAGCTTAAGTAGGTGATGCAGCTGCTAGCTTAAATTAAAGCAAGTAAGAAGCTCAATTATTTTACTTCAATTTCTGAATGTCAATACCTTGTTATTCAACTTAGTTCTTAACTTTTAACTTTAAGCTCAATTACCACCTTAATGTATCTACTTAAATACATTCCATCAGAGTTAACTTGCAATACACATGCTGAAACGTGGAAGGAGTTACATCACCTTCCGAGCTTGTTTAAACTAACACTAACCATATAAGAAACATGATCCCTCACCTACACTATAAGTCTATGTCAAGAATCACATGAATAGAACTAGCATACAGATAATACAGGCCGTCACATAGGTAATGCAGCTGCTAGCTTAATAAAGTCAAGCAAGTTGCTCAATTATATTATTCCATTTTCTGAATATTACTTCCTTTTTATTCAACTTAGAATTTAACTTTCAACTTTGATCTAAATTACCACGTTACTATCTCTAGTTTAAATACTTCTATCGGATACAACTCACACTAAACATGCTGAAACGTGCAAGGCATCACATCAATTCCATCTAGTTTAAGCCAACACTAATGATATAAGGAACATGATACCTCACCCACACTATAATTCTATGTCAAGTATAACATGAATACAACTAGCATAAACATAATAGAGGGCGTTACAATCCTGATTTTGGTTGACATCTACAAACCAATGTGTGCACGCTACAAAAGATGATGGCAGGGCACATTCGATGTCGAAAGCCCAATGAGTGCAGTCTACGGATGATGCTGGCAGGCCACGTCTTGCATCAACTTATTAATGTATGCAAACCACGAATGATAGGTGCAACAAATGTCTAACATCGCTTGATTGTTGTGTGAATGCAAAAGGTGATACATCTGATGTCGGCTAACCATTGTATGTAGGCAAAAGACGATGTGCAAAGGCCACGTTGATGCCAGCTATCAATTTTTTTACAGACCAAAGGTGATGTCGGAAGGCCACGCCTAAGTCTACTGACCGTTGAGTAGGAAAAATGTGATGGGGGCAGGCCACACCCGATACCGCTGATTATTGTTTACAGGCCAAGGTCTATGCAGGAAGTCCATGCTCGACGATGGCTCACCAATGTGCACAAGCCACAGCCGATGCGCGCAACGTATGGCCGATGTCAGATGAGCAATGTGCAGGCTATAACCGAGGTGGGCAGACCACCTCTAATGTTGACTGTCTATTGTGTATAGTCGCAGTCGATTTGGAAAGGTCATGCTAGATGACGTTGAGTGATGTGCACAGGACACGACTGATGCTGCAGGTCCACGCTCGATGTCATCTTAGCGATATGCATAGAAAATGGTCAATGTGTCAATCCAATACCAATATCATCTAGTTGATGCTACTTATCGTTTATCGATGCCATTTTCTCGAAGTCTAGAGGCCTTTGCTGACGCCGAAATCACATCACTGATGCGCACACGCCATGACCGATGTGTGCATGCCTTGGTTGATGCTTCTTTCCAAATGTCGCTTGCCTTAAGCAAACAAGCCTTGGCAGATGCATCATGACATTGGTCAATGCAAATAGTGCCCAGTCGATGGACACACGCCACAATATATACGTGTAGGCCTTGGACAATGTTGCATTATATCTATAAATGTCACTTGCCATATGTGCAGATGCCATGTAGGATCTGTGATTTCCTTGACTGATGCTACCAATTGTTGGCCGACACTACTTAATCGAAATGCACAACCCTTGGTTGATGGTACCTGTCATTGGCTTACATCAATGTCACTCAGCCGATGCATACAAGCCACAAGCTATGTGTGCATGCCTTAGATGTTGTTGCAGGTCATAGTCTGATATCAGTTGCCAGATTCTCACAAACCACGTTAGATGAGTGAACACCTTGGTTGATGCATCCTGCCATTGGCCGATATCACCTAGCCAAAGCATGCATTCCATGATCGATATCTCCTAACTGATGCTCACATGCCATGAATTATGAGTTCAGGCTTTGGTTAATGCTGCTTGCAATTGGATGATGTCGCATGGCCACTGTGCGTAGGCTAGATTTGACGTCCATGAGTCGATGCACACACGCCACGACTGATACATGCACACATTCGTTGTTGCCCACTGCCATTGGCTGATGTCACTTCTTTGATGTTTGCATGCTATGGGTGATGTCTCCTGCTTTATGCACTCAAACCACAGCCCAAATAACCTAATGCACATGACATAACGGATGCGTGCATGCCTTAGTTGATATTGCATGTCGTAGATTTATGTTGCTTTCCAGATGCACACATGCCACATCCGTGCATAAATACTACGCAGATGTTGCATGTCATTGGCCTATGTCGCTATCCAGATATGCACATTCCATGTTCGTGCGTGAAGGCCATTGCTGAAGTCGCATGCCATTGGCTGACGTCGCTCTCCATATGCGCACATGCCACGTTAGATAAGTGCTAACCTTGGATAATATTGTATGTCATTGTCCATCATTTGTAGATAGATATTTGTAGGCCACATATAATGTTGGCAGGACACACCCGACGTCAATAGACCAATGTGTGCACACTACGGACGATGTTGGCAGGCCACGTTTGACATCGACACACCGATGTAAGCAGGCTATGGATGATGTTGCTGGTCCATGTTCGACGCCGATAGACCATTCTATGCAGGTAAAAGGCGCGGAAGGCAGACCACGTCTGACATTGGCTGACCTTTGTGTGCAGGCCGAAGGTGATGCGGGCACGCGACACCTGATGCAGTCAGAGCATTGTGTGTAGGACGATGGAGATAAAGGCAGGCAACACTTTACATTAGATTACCATGATGTGTAGACCAAGGAAGATGCGGGCAGTCCATGGCTGATGACCGCTAATCATTGTACATGCCAAAGTTAATGGGGTCTAGCAACGCTTGATGTCTCCTTACCGATATGGGCAAGCCTAAGTTGATGTGGCTAGTCCACATATGACGTCTACAGACTGATGTGTGGAGGATATATACTATGTAAGGAGGCCACATCTGTCATTGGTTGAAAAATGTGTGCAGGCTAAGGAAGGTTATATCCCACGTCTAACATCAACTGATCATTGCATGCAAGTCAAAGATGATGCAGAAAGCCCACGTTTGACTTTGTCTGACCATTGTGTATACAACAAAGGCGATGAGGGAAGACACACTCGACGTATGCTGATCATTTGCTAGCCAAAGGTGATTGGGGCAGACAATGTCTGATGTTGGCTGATATTTGTGTAGGACAAAGTCGATGGAGGTAGGTAACACTCAATGTTACCTAAGCATTTTTTTGCAGTCCAAGGTTGATGCGAGCGGTCCATGCTTGAAAATGGCTAAGCGATGTGCCAATATCCCCGCGGATGCAGGAAGTCCATAGCCAACATCGGTTGAGAAATATGCATGATCCGGACAATATAGGTAGACCACGTCTGATGTCAATTTTTTATTTTGTGCAAACAAAGGGTTATATGAAAATTCCAAGCTTAAAGATCGCTATGTGATATGCACAGGACACAGACGGTCCACACCCGACGTTTCCTGAGTGATGTGCATAGTTCCCAACCTTTGCGACTATCTATGACCAATGTCGTCTGGCCACCACCTCTTCGTGTTGGCTGATGTCTCTTGCCTGAAGCATATATGCCTTGAATGATGCAACCTACTATCAGCCAACGCCGATGTCTCCCTATGTATATGAACATGCAACGACTTATGCTGCCTTCGGTTGGTGAACATTTTTTTCCCAAAGCTCACCTGCCTTGGCTGACATTATCCGACGTAGGAAGATGCAATTGTTTCCCTGCCAATGCATACACGCCATGACCAATGCATGCAGGCCTTGGCTGATGTTGTATTCCAATGGTCAAAATCGCTTGCTAGATGTGCACATGCCATGTCAGATGCGTGCATAACTTGGGTGATTCTACGTGCCAATGACCGGCATCACTTGCATGAACCATACAAGCCTTGGAAGATTGTGCCTCCTATTACTAATGTCGATGTCACTTTGCCGATGCACACACACAATTGATTATGTTACTATGAGTTGAATGATGTTGCATGTCGTTATCGACCTCTCTAGACAAATGTGCTCAAACAACACCCACTCGATACGCACACGCCATGGCTAATTGATGAGTGCAAACCTTGGATGATGTTGTCTGCAATTGGTCGATGTCTCCTGGACGATGCATGCAGGATACGAACGATGTTGTCGAGTTGATGCGCATGAGCAGCAACTTATGTGTGCTGGACTTGGTTGATATGCAATCCTAGAGGTATG
This sequence comes from Solanum lycopersicum, assembly GCF_036512215.1. NCBI lineage: Eukaryota > Viridiplantae > Streptophyta > Magnoliopsida > Solanales > Solanaceae > Solanum > Solanum lycopersicum. Next base: position 38,457,553 of record NC_090804.1, read on the forward strand.
TTTCTTGCCATACAAATATATACAACATTCGTGCGTGTACTCCTTCGCAGATGTTGTCTGCCATTGGCTGACATCTATAGACTGATATGTGATAGCAATGCACGATGCTGGTAGGCAATATTCAATGTCGATTCGGTATCAAATACAAATGTGTGTAGGCTACAATCAATGCTATGAGGACAAGTTCGATGGCGATAGACCAATATGTGCAGGCTTAGAAAAATGCTGACAGCCTACGTCTAACGTCAGCTTACTGTTGTGTGAAGGACAGTGGCGAGGAAGGCAGATTGTGTGCAGGTCAAAGGCGACATGGCCAGGTTAAAGGCAATACAGGAAGGCAACTCTGAAAGTCGGATGACCTTGGTGTGTAGGCCAAGGATAATGAAGGCAATCCACATCGGACATCGACTGACCATTGTGCAGGCCAAAGTCGATGGAGGTAGGAAATGTCAGATGTCGCCAACTGATATGTGAAGGCTAGAGATGATACGGTCAGACCACGTTTGACAAAAGTAGACCTATATGTTCAGGATATAGATGATGCTGGCAAGCCATGTTCGATATTGGTTGGCTGATGTGTGCAGGCTACAGACAATGATGGCAGGCCACGTGCAATGATGCTGACCGCTGTGTGCAAACCACAAACAATAGGTACAGCCCACGTCTGTCGTCGGCCGACCTTTGTGTGCAGGCAAAAGGCAATGCGGGTGATGGAGGTAGGAAACACCCGACATCGGTTGATCATTGTGCAGGCCAAAGTTGGTGGGGGTAGGCAACACCTGATGTCGCTTGAACATTGTTTATAGGACACGACGATGTTTGTAATCCATGCCCGATGATGAATAAGTGATGTGCATAAACTACAGTTGATGAAGGCGAAGGCAGTCCACGGCCAACACGGGCAGATCAATGTGCAGGCTACGGCTCATACGGTTAGCCCATGTCTGATGTCGGCAGGCCATGGTGTGCACGCCAAGGGCGATGTAGGAATGCCAAGCTCGATGACTATTGAATCATGTAAATAGTTTGTTGGCTGACATTTCTTGCCCAAAGCACTCACGCCTTGGTTGATGGTGCTTGTCAGTGCAAGACGCCGACGTTGCCCAACCGATGAACACACGCCACTACTCATGCATGCAAGCCTTGGCTAATGTTGCATGATGGTGGCTAACGTCGCTTGGTTGATGCCAACATGCCATGTTCGATGCATGACCCACGTGTAGCGTTTGATTCTATGGCGCAAATTCTGACTTATTAAGCTAGACATCAAATTTTTTAAGATTCATATTTAACATGTACAACCCAAATATGCACTTTCTAAGGTACAAACACACATTAGCTTCCACAAATACCTTTTTTATATATAAAAAATAGTTTTCAACAATTTATTTTATTTTAAATTTTTTGGTTAAACCCAAAAATGAGTAACAAATTAATGTAACATAGGAAGAATATGAAACAAAATATAAAAATAATGACAAAAGTTTACAAATAAATATAGTAACCTTAAAGTCGATAATTTTAACAAATTTTTTTTGTTCGATAAATCCGAGAAATGAGAAATTGATGATTAAAAAATAGGAAATCTAAGAAAAAATATAAAAATAATGCAAAAAATTCAAAAAATAAATAAACCTTATATACAATAATTTCAACAATTTTTTTTATTATTATTATATTTGTTCAGTAATGTCAAAAATGGGTAATTCCTGTATAAAAAATATCAAATTAATGCCCAAAATTCAACAATAAATATAGTAACCTTAAATTTATCAATTTCAACATGTTTTTTTATATTTATTTTTCTATGATAAATCTCAAAAATTTGTAGTTCATTTATAAATTAAATTTAACGCCAAAAATTCACAAATAAATATAGTAACCTTAAATTCAACAGTTTCAACATAATTTTTAAATTTTTATTTTTGTTTTGTAAATCTCTAAAATGGGTAGTTCATGAATAAAAATAGGAAAGGTATTCATTTAGAAATATAAAATTAACGGTTAAAATTCTAAAATAAATATACAAACCATGAATTCAAAAACTTCAACAATTTATTTATTTTATTTTATTTGGTAAATCCCGAAAAAGAGTAATACATTAATAAGAAATAGGATAATATATAACTAATGCAAAAACTAATAAATACATATGGTTACCTTAAATTCAACAATTTGAACAATTCTTTATATTCATTTTTGTTCGTTAAATCCCAAAAATAGGTAATTAATTATTTAAAATAGGGAAAATCTAAAAAATAAAAAACTAGCAAAAAAATTCACAAATAAATAAACATTAATTGAACATTTTTTAAAAAAAAACATTTTTAAAAATATGACATAAAAAAATCGCAAAAATAATTTTCAAACAATGAATAAAAGTCAGAAAAATATAAAATTCTTGAAAATACTTCTAAACATATTAAAAATAACTTTCAAACAATGAATAAAAGTAAGAAAAATATAAAAATTCTTGAAAATATTTCTAAACATTTTAAACTAATGATAGATTAGATATTTGTTCAAATAAAAGATTTTTCAATATTGTACAAACCGTAAACGTGATGAAATTGATATGAAAGAACCACGTCTGGTGGAAACATTGAGAATAAATGATGGAAAATAGATGAATATGTTGTTATGAAGGAAGGAAGTTTCACACTCTTTTGATTTTTGTATGACATGGACATCAGCATGCTATCGACTAGAGCTTGTTCAAGTCACCGCATGTGACGTCGGTCATCTAACAAGTGCTAGCCACAAAGATGCGGGTCGACAAATCCGACGTCGAGCGACCAAATTGTGCAGGCCACTGTAAATGCGGCCAAGTCACTCTAACGTCAGTAGACTAATGTGTTCATGCTATGGACGAAGTTGAAAGGCGATGTCCAACATTGGAAGACCGATGTGACCAGACAACGAACGATAGGTGTTTCTCATGTCCATCGTCGCCTTACTAATGTATATAGGTCACAGATGATACATGCAGTCCATCTCCCACATCGACTGACGATTGTGTGAAGGCCATGTCAGGCGTCGATTGACTATTGTGAAAAGTACAAAGGCGTTGCAAGAAGGCCTTATCGAATGTCGACTTATAAATATGTATAGGCCAAAGGCGATGTGGCAAGGCCACACTCGAGGTCGTCTGACCAATGTGCAAGCTAAAGGTGATTGGGTCAGCCAACATCCGACGTCAATTGACCGTTGTGCTAGCCAAAGGCGATGAGGGAAGGCAATGCCCGATGTCCCCTGACTATTATTTTCAATCTAGGGGCAATGCGTGAAATCCACACCCGATGACAGGTGAGTGATGTGCACAAGCCATAGAGAATGTAGGCAATCCATGACCGACTTTAGATAAGCAATGTGCAGGCTAAAACTAATGCGAGCGATGATGGCTAGCCATTGTTTGTATTCCAAGGGTGATGCAGGAAGGCAAAGATAGAAGACCGCTAAAGGACGGTCGATGCACCCGGTCCATGCCTTACGTCAGCTAAGCGATATGCACAAGCCACGATCGATCCAACAGTCCACGACTAATGTCCCCCGGCAGATATTGATTGTCGTCAGCCGATGTCTCTTTCTCAAAGCCCACATGCCTGGGTTGATGCTTCATGTCGTTGGCCAACGTTGATGTCATCTTGCCGATGCGCACACACCACGGCATATGTATGCACGCGATAGGTGATGCTACCTATTGTTGGCCAATGTCACTTTCCCAAAGTTCAAATGTCTTGGCTGATGTTGCCTGACGTTGTTCGATGCAAATGTCGTCCAACCAATGCATAAATGCCATAATGAATGTGTACAGGACTTGCTGATGTGTTGCGATTGGCCAACATCTACAAATTGATGTGTTATACCCCATATTTTACGTGAACTAGTTCTATGTATATGTCGCTTAAAAATTTCCTTGTGGTATAGTTATTGACTCGGTTTCCTATTTGATTGGTGAGAATAGAGTATGCTTGAAGTTGTCATACCCCGTGCCTTCCAACACACATACGAATAACTGAACTCAAAAACATCAAACTTGGGATAGTAAAAGGTGGTATTCGATATAAAAGTCGAAGTGGTCAAGTGTGTATTTAGTTATACGATGTTGTAAAGAATTTTATATGGGAAAATGGTGTAAAATAATTGAGGTGGTTGCTTGATTAACTACGCCAGTAGGTGACAAGTAGGTGATGCACCTACTTAGAATTAGTGGACTAAATTTTAAGCTAAAAGGAGCAATTAGGTGATGTGCCTACTTAGAATTAGTGGACTGAATTTTAAAGGAGCAAGTAGGTGATTCACCTACTTAGAATAAGTGTACTGAATATAAGTGAAAAGAGCAAGTAGCTGATGCACCTACTTAAAAACATGTGTCAGAAACTAAGGAGGTGATGCACATTCTTGCTTAAAAGTAAAGGACCATATTATTTCTCCAATTTATTAACTGAAAACGTCCAAAAAGGACCTCTATAGGACTCAAGCTTATTACCTCTCCCTCATCACTTATTTTAAAGAAAATACTCCCAAGGAAAGCCATAGAAGCTCCAAGAAATCTGTTCTACAGCTTCACCACTAAAATATGAAGGAAACAAGTGTTTTTAAAGTACAAGTTGGTAGAACATATCCATCTTAAGGAATTCAAGTGAATAATATGAATTAACATCAAGGTAAGGGGAAGAGAACAACCTAAACCTTGAAGAATCCAAGTCTTGGCAATTGAGGTTTTGGTCTAACAAGGTAAGCTGGTGAAATTTTCATCCCTCTCTTGTTCTTGCATTATTTGTAAAAGATTTTTATGTGTTAATAAACTGTTGACTGTTGCCTCCTTTTGGTTTGAGATTGGTTAATGTTAAGGAAGGAGGTGCTTGTTGGGAAATACATGGAGTGGAGTCCCCTTAAATTTTGATTGTGAGATTGTTTTGAGAATCTAAATGTTAGTTGGAATTCACAGGATGTTGCTTCAGAATTCATGAGTTCATATTGCTATTTCCACATTGTGATACTTAGGTATTGTTTTGTGTATCATAAAAATAAGAGGGTCTGGATGGATACGTAGAGAAGTCATGAAAATTGTTTAGAGGATAGAACATTGAAAGTGTAGTGATACACCACTTAATTGAGTGTTGCATGAGCTTACTTCCTGCCATTCCTTTAATATTGTTTTCTAGACATGATTAATCCTAAGGTCTTTAGAAGGACCTTATAAAAATGGTTAGGGTAAAATGGATGGCAAGGTTTCTGGATGGGATCAATTATAGATACACTGCAAATTACTGCTTTCATCTTACCAAGTAGCCCAAACTTCTTTAGAAGCTAATATTAGTTTTTATTATTTACTCCTTTGTAGATAAAGGGTATGTAAGTATATTTGATTTCCTATTTCCTTTGCATGAATCCAACACTTTTAAGCTTTATAAATGCTCTTGGTAGCGACTGATCCATAAATGTAGTTCGTACTCCCTAGAGAATTAAAGTGAGCACTCTATTATGAGTTTGTTACTAAATGTGCATTTTTGCTCTACCAATTGTTAGCATGTAAGGTTTAAACTTGTTTCATTGTCAAAGTACCCCTAGAATTTATTTCCCTTATATAAGTCAAAGTGATCCTAGATTACACATTGTACATATGTTTATAGGATGGATACACACCCATATCTTGCCAACTTACTTCAATAGTCAATTCCATCAGATATGTCATCTTTTCACATGTTCATGTGTTCCCTTTATTGTTTATTACTCCTATTGTGTTAGACTATTATGTTGACTCCAAGATTTCTTGCTCTATTCTACATTTATATATATGTACTTACTTGGAATATGTATCCAATCTTAAGTTGAATTTTTCCACATTCTTCCTTGGTTAAAAATTCATGTATACCTTGTCTTTGATATTAGTTGGTGAGAAATGTCTATCATATAGAGTTCAAATCTCTTGGCTGAAAGTTAAATGTCTTCACTTCGTATGTGCTTCAATTTGAGATGTCAAAAATACGTACTGAGTCTTAGAAGAAGTATTACGTTGGTGTCACATTTTCTTCCCACGTCATTGTCATTATTGTTAGTCCATATTCATATATCTTCTACTACTGGTTCATAGTTCCAAATCTCAACAATGATTATGACCACTAAAACAGCAATCCCAAATGAGTTATTATCAATAAAATAACAATCTAAAAAGATTTATGATTATCCAAAGTACACAGTCTCAAATGAGTTATGAACATCAAAGCAACAATCTCAAAGATCAAAAAAAATCCAAGTGAAGAAATTTTTATAAATATGGGTGGAAGCCCAAGGGAAAAGCCTAGCATGGGTCGATCGCAATTGGTTATAGAAGGGTGGTCGCTCAAGGGAGAAAGCCTACATAGGCCGATCCCGATTGGTGTAAGAGGGTGGCCACTCAGGGGAAAAAGCCTAGCATGGGCCGATCCCAATTTATAGAATTAAGAGACAACATCCCAACGTTTAATTGCATAGCATAGGTCATCCTCTCATACCAGTAATCAGTTGGTCATTTGTAACATATGTCTTATAAAAATTATAACGCACAGAAAAGTAAAGAAAAGAATGTATACATAATTCCACAAGTATAAGCAAAGGTGGTCTCTAATCCTTATCTATTGGTATTTTGTTTCACTTGAGCTCTCATGTCACATATGGTTGTATTATGCCTTACATACTCAGTACATTCTTTCATACAGATGTCCCTCATTAGGGCGCTGCATTTTATGCTTTAGGTACAAGTATTAAAAAGTAAATCTCTTAATTAGAAGCACTTGATATTCAGCTGTTGTTGGTGATCTCTAGGTTGATTCGGGTCTTTTACGAGTCTTTACTATGTGTATTTTCATAGCATGGATTCAAATAGAGTCTTTGCATACATTGTAAAGCTACTTGTAAAGTATGTTCATAGGGTACTTATCCGCCACAACTAGGGTTAGGGTGTGACATCATGTGCACAGGCTACGGAAGATGCTGGCAGGACATGTCCAATGTAGGCAGACTTATGAGTGCAGGTTACGGATAATTTTAGCATGCCATGATGTATATATTCAGCGAACGTCTGACGTCGAATGACCATTGTATGCAGGCTTCGACAGCTATGCGGGAAGTCCACAGTCGATGTCGGTTGAGAAATATATACGCTTAGACCGAGGCAGGTAGCCCATGTCTTACATCGATTAGCCGTTGTGCGCAGGACAAAGGCAATGTGAGAAGGTCAAGCTCGACGACCACTGAGTGATGTGCATAGGCCATGGATGATATGACAGGTCCACACGCCCGACGTCAGCTTAGGGATATGCATAGGCAATGAATGATACGATTGTCCATGACCAATGTCTCCTGGACGAGGCCACTTGTCGTTGGCCGATGTAATTTGCCTGCAGCATAGAGGCCTTGGATAATGCAGCATATCATTGACCTACGCCAAAGTCGCTCGGTCGATGCACACACGCCACGGATGACACAGCATACCTTGATTGATATTGCTTGTCATTGGCCAACGTCGCTTTCCATAAGCTTACAGGCCTTTTGTGATGCTTTTTGAGGTTAGTTGATGCAAAAAGAGCACAGCCGATGCAAATTGAGCATAGTCTATTCACACCCGCCACCGTAGTGTGCACATTTCTTGGGTGATTTTGCCTATCGTTAGCCGATGTCGCTTACTTAAAGAGCAAAAGCCTTTGTTGATGGTGCCCATCATTTGTCGACGTCAATGTCTCCCAACTGATGCACCCCCCCCCCCCCCATAAGTTATGTGTACATGACATTGATGATTCTGCATGTCATAGTCTGATGTTGGTTGCAAGATGCGCACAAACCACATCACATGCGTGAAGACCTCAGTTGATGGTGCTTTCCATTGGCCTACATCACATTTACCAAACTTGCAAGCCACGACTGATGTTGCCTAGTCAATGCACACATGCCACGACTAATGCGTGCAGGCCTGTTCATGTTGCCTTTCATTTATCAATGTTGTCTGGCCATTGTGCATAGTCTAGGATTGATGTCAATGAGTCATCGTAAACATGCCATGACTAAGCGTGCAAACATTTGCTCCTTATCTTTGTCCAATGTAGCTTTGTCGATGAGCACATGCCTCAGGTTATGTCGCATGTTTGATGCACTCAAACCACGGCTTAAATTGCCCAATCGATGTGCACACGACACAATTGATGCGTTTAGGCCTTAGCTGATGTTGCATGTCATTTGCCAATATCACTTGGTAGATTCGCACATGCCATGTCCGTGCATACATGCTTGGAAGATGTCGCATGTCATTAGCCAACATTGGTGGCAAGATATGCACATTCCCTGTCCTTGCGTGCAACCCTTGGCTAAAGTCTCATGCTATGGGCCGACTTTGTATTCCCCATGTGCACATGCCACGTCAGATGCGTGCAAGCCTTGGCTGACGCTTTATGTTGTTGGCCAAAATCTTTTGACGGATATTTGTAGGAAACATACAATGCTTGCAGGCCAAATTCGACGTCGACAGATGAATGTGTGCATGCCATATTTGACGTCGACATACCTTTGTGTGCAGGCCAAAGGCAAGGTAGGAAGACCACGTCAAACATCGGTTGACCATTGTGTGCAGGCCAAAGGCGACGCCAGGCAGTCCATACCCTACGTATGTTTACCATTATGTGTAGGCCAAAGGCAATGCATGCAGGCAATGGTCGAAATAGGCTGATCGTGGTATGTAGGCCTAGGGAGATGCAGGCAGTCCACACTTAACGTCGACTAATCGTTATGGAGGCCAAAGTCGATGGGGGCAGGTAACGCCCGATGTCGCCTAACCGATATGTGCAGGTTTGACGTGATACGTCCATGCCACATCAAATATTTGTAGAACAATGTTTGAAGCATACAGACAATGCTTGGAGGATACGTTCTACATTGATAAAACAATATGTGCAGGCTACAGATGATAATGGAAGGCCACTTCTGATGTTGGCGGACGAATGTGTATAGGCCACGCCACCGAGGCGGGCATCCTACATGTGATGCCTACTAGTCATTGTGTGCAGGCCAAAGGCAATGCGGGAAGGTCAAGCTTGACGTTCACTGAGTGATATGCACAGTCCACGACTGATGAGACAGGTCCACGCCCGATGTCATCTTAGGGATACGAATAGGCAACGGTCGATGTGGAGTCTACAATCGATGTTGCCTCGTCGAGACTACTTATTGATGGGCGTCGTTATTTGCCTGAAACACAGAGGACTTAGCTGATGTTGTCTGCTATTACTCGATACCGAAGTTGCCATGCCGATGCGCACCCGCTATGGTTGATGCATACATGCCTTGGTTTATATTGCTTTTCGTTGTACACTGTTTCTTGCTTGAAGATCACAGACCTTTGTTGATGTTGCCTGACGTTGGCCAATGAAAATAGAGCCTAGTCGATGCACACACGCCATGATAGATGTGCGCTTGCCTTAAGGTGATGATGCCTATTGTTGGCCGATGTCGCTTACTCACAGTGCACAAGTCTTTGTTGATGGTGCCATCATTGGCTGATGCCAATGTCGCTCAACTGTTGCACACAACCCATAGTTTATGTGAACATGCCTTGGATGATTCTTCATGTCGTAATCCCACATAGAGTGAATGATTCACAGAAACCACGTCAGATGTGTGAAGACCTTAGTTAATGGTGCATGACGTTGGTCGACGTTATCTTGAAAAAACTTGCAAGCCACAACCGATGTCGCCCAGTTGATGCACACATGCCACGATAGATGTGTGCAGGCCTTGGCTGATGTTTCCTTCCATTGCTCAAGTCAGTTGGCCACTGTGCATATGCTGGGATTGATGTCCATGAGTCGTCGCACAAATGCCACGATTGATGCGTGCAGGCGTTGGTTTTTGCTCCCTCTCATTGGCGATGTAGCTTTTCCAATGCGCATAGTCCACAGGTGATGTCGCCTGGTCAATGCACTCAAATCATGACGAAAATTACCCAGTCGATGTGCACACGACACAAATGATGTGTGCAGGCCTTAGCTGATGCTGCATGTTGGTGGCCGATGTCACTTGCTAGATGCACAATGCGATGTCCGTGCATGGGTGCTTGTTTGATGTCGCATGTCATTGGCGGACGTCAGTTGCAAGATAAGCATATTTCACATCTACACGATCAAGCCCTCGCTACAGTCGCATGACATTTGCCGACTTCCTTTGCAAGATGTGCACATGCTATGTCATAGGCGTGCAAGTCTTGGCTAACGTTTTATGTCGTTGGTCGACATCTATTGACTGATTTTTTATGCTATGTACAATGCCTGTGCAATCCAAAGTAGATGGATTTAGGCGACACCTGATGTCGCTTGACCATTATTTGCAATGCAAGGGCAATGTTCGCAATCCATTCCCGACGATGACTAAGTGATGTGCACAAACCACGGTCAATGTGGGCAGTCCACGGCCGACAACGGCATAACAATGTTCAGTCTACAACCTAAGTGGGTAGCCCACGTCTGACGTCAACTGGATGTGGTGTGAATGCCAAGGGCGATATGGGAATGCCAAGCCTGATGACTACTAAATGATGTGCATAGTCCACGGGCGATGCGTCTAGGTCATGCTGACATTCTGTTGACTGATGTGCGCAACTTATGGACGAAGTTGGCAGGTGAAATCCGATGTTGGAAGACCGATGTGTGCAGTCCACGGATGATAGGTGCAGCCTATGTCCAATGTTGGTTGACATATATATGTAGGTCACAAACGATAAGTGTATTCTATGTGCCACATCGGCTAATCGTTGTGTGAAGGCCATGTATGACGTCCGCAGACCATTGTGTGCATGCCTAAGAAGATGCGGGAAGGCCTTATCAAACGCCAGCTGAACATTATGTATATGACAAAGGAAATATGGGAAGGCCATGTTTGACGTCTGCTGACCTAGGTGCAAGCCAAAAGCAATGGGGTGAGGCAATGTCCGATGTCGGATGACCATTATGCTAGACAAAGGTGATGAGGAAAGGCGATGCCTAATGTTTCCTGACTATTATTTGCACTCTAAGGGTGATACGGGAAGTCCACATTCAATAATGGGTAAGAGATGTGTACATTCCATGGAGGATGCAAGCACTGCACGACTGGCAACTGCTAAACAATATGCAGGATACTATTGGTGCGAATGGCCCTTGTCCGACAACGGCTGGCCATTGTTTGTAGGACAAGCGTTATACATGAGGAACAATCTCAAAGACCTCCAAAGGACATACAAAAGCCACGGTCGATGCGGTCTGTCAACGCCTGACATTGGCTGAGCGATGTGCACATGCCACGACCGATGCAACAATCCCCGACTAATGTCGCCTTGCTGATGTCGGTTTCCATTGGCCGATGTCTCTTGCTCGAAGCACACATACATTGTCTAATGTTTCATGCCCTTGGCCGACGCCAATGTTGCCCTGCTGATGCACAAACACCACGACGGGTGCATGCAGGCCTTGGCTAATGCTACCTTTTGTTGGCCAACATTGCTTGTCCGAAGTGCACATGCCTTGGATGATGTTGCCACATGTTGGTCGATTCAAATACCGCCCAGCTGATGCATAAACGCTATAACCGATGTGTTCAGGCCTTGCTGTTATGCCTGCCATTGGCCAACATCTACAGACCAATGTACGCAAGCTACGAAAGATGATGGCAAGCCACGTCCGATGCTAGCAGAGCGATGAGTTTAGGGTATGGACGATACTAGCAGGCCATGTTTGAAATCGACTGATCGATATATGCAGGCCATGGATGATAGGTTCAGCCCACATCCGACATCGGCCAATCGTTGTATGCATGCAAATGGTGATGCTGGCAGTCCTCATCCAATGTCGACTAACCATTGTGTGTAGGCCAAAAAGAATGTTGGAAGGCCGCATCTGACGCCAGCTGTCCATTTTATGCAGACCAAAGGCGATGTAGGAAGGCTTTACCGGCATCAGTTGACTCTTATTGATGTGTGTAGGCAACGCCTGATAGCGCTAATTGTTGTTTGTAGGCCAAGATCTATGCGGGAAGTCCACGCACTACAACAGCTCAGCAATGCGCATAAGCCACGATCAATGCGGGCAATCCATGACCAATGTCAGTTGAGAAATGTGCAGTCCACGATCAATGTAATGCGGGAAGTCCAAGTTTGACACCGACTGGTCGTTGTGTGAAGGTCAAAGGTTACGCAGGAAGATCAAGCTTGACACCCACGACTGATGCGATAGGTCCACACCCGACATTAGTTTAGGGATATGCATAGGCCACGGCTGATGCGATAGTCCATGACCAATGTCTCCTAACTGATGCCGATTTTTGTTGGACGATGTCATTTTCTCAAAGCATTGAGGCCTTGGATGATGCTTTCTATCATTGGTAGATGCCAAAGTCACCCTTCTGATGCGCACACGCCATAGCTGATGCATGCATGCCTTGGTTGATGTTGCTTGTCAGTTACCAACGTAGCTTTTCTGAAGCTAACAGTCCTTTCCCGATGCTTACTCACGTTGGCTGATGCAAATAGAACCCAGTTGAAGTACACACGCCACGGCAGATGCATGCAAGCCTTGGCTAATGCTGGCTATCGTTGGCCGATTGTGCTTACTCAAAGTGTACAAGCCTTTGTTTAATGTGCCTATCATTTGCTGACATCAATGTTTCTCAGCCCATGCACACACCCCATAGGTTATGTGTACATGTCTTGTATGACTCTACATATCGTAGTCCAATGTTGGTTGCAAGATGCGCACAAACTACGTCAGATGCGTGAAGACCTTGGCTGATGGTGCCTACCATTGGCCAATGTAACCTGGACGAAACTTGGAAGTAATGACCAATATTGCCCAGTCAATTCACATATGCCACAGTTGATTCTGTAGGCCTTGGCTAATGTTTCCATCCATTGGTCGATGTCACCTGTCCATTGTGCATAGGCAAGGATTGTTGTCCATGTGTCGATGCACACACACTACGACTGATGTGTGCAGGCTTTGGTTGTGGCTCCCTGTCGTTGGACAATATCTCTTGGCCAATGCGCAAACGCCACAGGTGATGCTGCCTAGTCGATGCACTCAACCAACTACTGAAATAACCTTGTCGATGTGCACACGACAAAACTGATGTGTGCAGTCCTTAGCTAATGCTGCTTTTCATTGGCCGGCCTCGCTTGCCAGACGCGCATGTTGACACCTAATTTTGGATCTCTACAATACAGATTAATCACCAAGCTTCATAAATTTTAAACGATTTAAATAATTAGTTTTAATAAAGATCAAAATATTTTTCAAGTATTTAAAGTAATTTTGGTCGCTCTGAAAATCATCTCAAAAGGTTTTAATTTTAGTAAGTATTTTATTAAATTAGTTTAGTCTAAATTATACTTATATTTGAGTTATTAGTTTATAATTAAGTTAAATATTTCATTTTTAAAAATTAAAAAGCTCGTAAATTAATTGTATTAGTTTGTTCAATTTGAATTTTAACCAATTAATTTCAATTTAGGCCAAATAGTCAACCTTAATTGGTTATAATTTTAAGGGATAATGCCCAAGTACCCCCTCAACCTTAGCCCGAAATCTGAGAGACACACTTATACTATACTAAGGTCCTATTACCCCCCTGAACTTATTTTATTAATAATTTTTTACCCCTTTTTAGCTTACGTGGCACTATCTTGTGGGTCCAACGATGGTTGACTTTTTTTTTGAACTAGTGTCACGTAGGCTAAAAAGGGCTAGAAAATTACATATAAAATAAGCTCAGGGGGGTAATAGGACCTTAGTATAGTATAAGTGTGTCTCTGGGATTTCGGGCATAGGTTGAGGGGGTACTTGGGTATTTTCCCTAATTTTAATTCTATATAGTTGTATTGTTAGCCATTTTATCATTTGTCTTCAAACCCAATTCAAGACAAAATTTAGGCCATTTCGTAATTACCCATCAGCAGCCCACTTTTAATATTGGCAATTCTTAGAATTTCTGCCGCCAGACTACCCATTCTCCCTACATCCATTCAATCGACCTCAACCGTTTTTCCCTTGAACCGACCCGAATAGTGCCTTCCAAAAAGAAAATTATGATAAAATATATTTTACTCTACAATATATACATATCTTAACTTATAATGAATACCGCACCCCCCAAAATTGGTATTAGAGCTATGAAAGATGAAAATAAGTATGGTATCAACAGAAAGATAAGAAAAATAAAAAGAAAATTGAACAAATTATATCCAGAATACAAAGAACTTAATATTATAAAAACCAACAATAAAGGATTAGAAGAAATGATAGATATTATTTCTAAATTAGAATATAAATATATTAAATACTTAGAAATACGATGAATAACGAATATAAACAAGAACTTGATAAAATAATTATGGAAAAAAGAAAAGAATTAAGGCATAGACAAAATAGACTAAATAACAATACATTTGCAGGAATTTGTGAAAAATCTATAATAGCACAAAGAAATACTATTTTATATCTAGAAATACAAATAAATAATCTAGAATATAAACTACAACATAATTTATAAATATATAAGGAATGATATGCGATAGATGAAAAAATATTTGAAAACTATAAAGGATTAAAAATAAGAATAATATATTCTAATCTAGGAAGAAGATATAAGAAAATAGGTGACAATTTAAGTTTAATGTTAGAAAAAGAAACGGTAAAATTAGAAGATAGTTTAACTGTTATGGTAAGGATAGCAAAAGAAAATAAACAAATAGATAGAAAAATAGAAATTGAAAAAATAAAACATCAAGCGAGGAAAGAAGTACAACAAATAGAAGAAGTAAAAAACAAAGAAATTTTAGAACTAGAAAAAGAATTAGCAATGTTGAATGAAATGTATGAAATAAAACAAAAAGAAAAAGAACAGAAAAGAAACTTGGCAAATGAGATAAACAAATTTAAAGAAAGATTGCAATTAGAAGAAAAATTAGAAGAAAGTAATCAAGAAAATATAACTAATCTACCAGAAGTAAGAATTGATGATATCAACAATAATTTAGAAGAACAATACTCAGAGATAAGTAAAACATATACAGAACTTTTAGATAATATAGACAATACAAAAAATGTAGAAATAAATACGGGAGATATAGACATGAATGAAAAAACCAGTACATCAGGAGTAAGAAATCCAAAATACTTAAATCCAACATATTATAATATAAGTTATGAAAAGTATGATAGAGAAAAGATTTTATGGGATAAAAGATTAAATAAATGGACGCCTAAACCAACAACTGAACAACATAATTTTTTAGATTTAGACTGTGTAGCAGATATAAATAAAACAATTCAAATATGGATGGGATATATATCAAAACAATTAATAGATAACAAAATAGGAATGACGGAAACACCAGGATATATAGAAAGAACACTTATAGGAACAGTAAAATTATGGTTACAAAATTTAACAGAAGAAAGTATAAAGACTTTAAGAAATAATAAAAAAATTAATGGAGAAATAGCTACAACATCTATGGAAATATTAAATAAATATGAAATAGCTATAAGAAATGAATTTAGTTGTATAACAACAGAAGTAGAAGAACAAAATAAAGAAAAAGTTATAAATAAAAATATAATGGCAAAATTGGCAATATGTAATATGTGTTATATAGATGAATATACATGCGCATTTAGAGAATATTATTATAAAGGTACATATAACATGGAAGAAAGTAAGGAAATAAGAAAATCATATTTTACAAAATTACCAGAACCTTTTAGTTTAAAAATAATAAAAAGTTGGAATGAAACAGAATTAACAGATACTTTAGGAGCTAGAATGAAATTTTTACAAAGATGGTTTACAGAATTATGTGAAAAACATAAACAAAGCATAAAAATTAAAAAAGTATTAATAAAAAATTTAGCATGTTGCACAAATAAAGTAGCACCTCAATTTGGTTGCACAGAAAGATATTATAAGAAGAAGTACCATAAAAATAAAAACTATAAAAAATATAGATCAACATATAAATATAAAAAACCAAGAATTACAAAACTAAAAGACCATTTAGACCAAAAAGAAAATTTACGGAATGTACTAGCTATAATTGCGGAAAATTAGGACATATAGCTAAAGATTGTAAATTACCTAAAAATCCAAAGAAAAAAACAGATATCATAACTAATTATGAAAAACAAAAAATATACACAAATAGAATATGTCGATTACGATTAAGAAAGTGAAGATAATATATATGAAATATCAGAAAATGAAATAAGTAATGACATAAAATTAGAATCAGATAATGAACTTTATAATATAAATGACTGAAGCACATATACAGATAATAAATAAAGAAGAATGTCAAGATGAAGAAACTTTAGAACAAAAAATAATATTTGATAATAGTATATTCAAACAAATAAAAGGAAAAGAATTACATCTAAGTGTAGAAAAAATATTAGAAGTACCAAAAATAAAAAATTGGTTTAAAAGACAAAAAGAAGAATATTATGTAGTAAGACAAAGAGAACATATCATAGATTGTAAGTATACCAAAGGAAAAGCTAAAATACCAATAATAAATAAGAGAATAATTAATAAAGAAATACAAGATATAAATGCAAAAAACCCAATTAAATATGTACATTTAGGAGGAACTGAAATATTAATAAAAGCATGTTTTAGATAAGGAATAGATACACCTATAGAAATATATTTAGCAGATGACAGAATTATACAACCTATAGAAAAAAGTATAATAAGTGCAGTAAAAAGGTAATTTAATATACCAAAATTATAAATTTATAATAAGTGTTAATTATTCAGTAGCAATTAATGACAGAAACATAGATAAATTATTAGTATTATATTGGAAAATGTCAGGAATAGAGCTAGCACCCGGAAGTAAAATATTTACAGCCAGATGTAAAAATTTATATGTTTTAACAACAAAGCATAAAATAACAACAAAAAAACAAAATAAATAAAATAAAAATAGAAAACCTCTTTGAAAAAATAGTTACGGTTATAGATAATAAAGACTATAGTTATAACGAATTTGATATAGAAGGAGATTTAGAGATAGTACAAGAAAGACTAAGCACATAAAAAAGAATAAGTGATACTGATATATTACAAACATCATCAAAAATGAGTACTTCAAATAGTTCCAAAAGAATAAATGTAAGTTCACAAAGATTAATAGTAGAAGAAATAAAACTACACCATTATTATATAACAAGAATAATAGAACAAAGAAAATATTTAATACTAATAAATACAGGACAAGAAGGGAGCTATATTACAAGAGAGTTAGTAATGGAAGATAAAATAATAATTACGGAACACTCATGCCCAGAGTTACCAAAAGTATTAATAAATATTGAAGAAACAACAGAACAAGAAATAATAATTGGAGGTATACCAATGATAATAAAATTTAAAATATATCAAGGAAATGAGAATATAACATTAGAAATAAAATGTCTAGAACAAGTAAACCATATAATATAGAGGATAAACAACTAACGATAAATTATTAAAATAAAAAAGTCATGATACAAAGAACTTTAATATAAATATATGAAAATATATATATACTCGCGAAGATAATAATAGAAGGATATTATAACAAATATTATACACCAATGATAGATACAAGAGAAGAGGCTAATATATGTAAATACAATTGTTTACGAGAAGAATAATGAGAAAAGTTAAAAACACCAATAGTAGTAATAGGATTTAATAATGAGGGAAGTATGATCATATACAATGCAAAAGATATAAAAATACAAATATGGG
The DNA here is from genome assembly GCF_036512215.1 of Solanum lycopersicum. Classification (NCBI taxonomy): domain Eukaryota; kingdom Viridiplantae; phylum Streptophyta; class Magnoliopsida; order Solanales; family Solanaceae; genus Solanum; species Solanum lycopersicum. The sequence continues at coordinate 38,475,343 of NC_090804.1, forward strand.
ATAAAATATTAACTGTAAACGAAATATATAATTTTGAACTAACAACAAAAGACATGTTATTAGGAATGCCATTTTTAGAAAAATTATATCCAAATATAATAACAAAAACACACTGGTGGTTCACAATACCATGTAAACAAAAGATAGGAGCAAGAAGAGTAGGTAACAAAAGAAGAAAAACAACAGAATGGATTAAAGGCAGTGAAAAAATTACACAAAAATTAGAAAATATAAAAGAAGAAGACCCTAGAATAGAATTAATTATATTTTCCGTAGATAAAGTAAAAATAATCCAAGAAAAATTAGAACTATTGTTTGACAGAGATCCTTTACAAGGATGGGAAAAACATAAAACAGAAGTAAAAAGTGAACTGATTGATGAAAATAGTATAATAACGCAAAAACCATTAAAATATAATTTTAATGATTTAAATGAACTTAAAATACATATAAGTGAATTACTAAAAAATGGATATATACAAGAAAGTAATAGTAAACATACAAGTCCGACATTTATTGTTAATAAATATAGTGAACAAAAAAGAGAAAAAAGTAGAACGGTAATTGATTATAGAAATTTAAATGCAAAAACTAAAACATATATTTATCCAATACCAAACAAAATATTAAAAATAAGACAAATACAGGGATATAATTACTTTAGTAAATTTGATTGTAAATCGGGATTTTATCATTTTAAATTAGAAGAAGAATCTAAAAAACTTACAGCATTCACAATACCACAAGGATTTTACGAATGGAATGTATTACCATTTGGATATAAAAATGCACCAGATAGATTTTAACATGTTATGGATAATATTTTAAACAACTAGAAAATTGTGTAGTATACATTGATGATATATTATTATATTCTAAAACACAAGATGAACACATAAGATTACTAGAAAAAATTATACGTATAATACAACACTCAGGAATAAGTTTAAGCAAAAAGAAAGCAGAAATAATGAAAAAACAAATGGAATTCCTAGTAATACAAATAGATAAAAATGGAATAAAGATGCAAACGCATATAGTACAAAAAATAATAACCTCAAATGAACAATTTGATATAAAAAAGAAATTACAATCCTTTTTAGGATTAGTTAACCAAGTAAGGGAATATATACCAAAATTAGCAGAAAACTTAAAACCATTACAACAAAAACTAAAAAAAGACGTAGAATACCATTTTGATAATAGAGATCAAACACAAATACAAAAGATAAAATTATTATGTAAAACATTACCGAAATTATATTTTCTGGATGAAGATAAAAATTTTATTTATATAGTAGAAACTGATGCAAGTGAAAAGAGTTATGGAGGAGTATTGAAATATAAATATAATAATAGTAATATAGAATATCACAGTAGATATTATTCAGGCGCATATACAAATACGGAAATAAAATGGAAAATAAATAGGAAAGAATTATTTTCTATATATAAATGTTTATTAGCATTTGAGCCATATATTGTATATAACAAATTTATTGTAAGAACAGATAATACACAAGTAAAATGGTGGTTAACCAGAAAAATACAAGATTCAGTAACAACAAAAGAAATTAGAAGATTGGTATTAAATATATTAAACTTTACATTTACAATTGAAGTAATAAAGACTAACAAATATGGTGTTGCAGACTACTTATCAAGACAAAGCTACTCAAACTGAGAACAAAAATGAAGATACAATCGAAGAGCTACTCAAAGCCATTACTACACTTTGTACCAAAGTGGACAGAATGGACAATGAGATACAAAAGCTAAAGACTAATGAAGATAACCTGAAGTCTAAAGCTAATATAAGTCAGCAGCATGACTATAAAAATGCGGAGCTACGTCGATCGGAAGACAATAAAATTCCAGAGATAAAAGGAGACGATGGGAAACCCCCTAAAACCCATAATGTTTGTTTAAATACGGCTGCAGGTACAAGAAGGAAAGTTAGTGAGAAATCACAAAATACAAACTTAAACCAGTTATTTATAAAACCATTTATCCAAAACACACAAAAACATATACCCACAGAATCGCAAACTTCTACATACGCAATTAGTATACAGAGTGATAAAAAAAGATACAATTATATCACACAATCATACATTGAAAATATATATAAGATCCAAACCTATTTAAATCTCAACCCCAGATCTAACCAAACAAAGATCCAAACCAAGACTATAGAACCCAGATATTACAAGGATACAATAGACTTATAGTATAACCAAAAACTAGTGCTAATCTAGTCAAGACATATTATAGTTATTGATTACTAAGTACAGTATATACATACGACGGAGAAGAAATTAGTGGATACCAGAGTTATACAAAGCATTTATTACATATAAAAGAGTTACAAAAGGAAACTTGTTTTATATTTAGTTTTATACAACACCAACAGAGATATTGTATGAAGAAATTAAGTCATCGATTCAAGTTATTAAGATAGGATTAACAAAAGATATGATCATGCCAGAAGATATTGGACATCAGAACGAAATACCAAAGATAGAAATACCAAGTTTTTATGCCAATAAAAGAATAACTGGTATATCAACCAACTATCATAAAGGAATTTGCAAACAATTATTTAAATGGAAACGCTATATGGAGTTATTACGCTAGAGATCAAGTTATGATATATTCGAACTCGAAGGAGTTAAGAAGAGCAGATATTGATGAAATCCAGCAATGAATTTTATCACTATTGAAACCAGAAGAACAATCTACGACAAGAGCATTGAAAAAAGAATTTATTTCAGAAAAATTATTAATTAGATATTGCAAACTTATTGGACACAAATATCCAGATCGTAGATGCTCCAAATGCAATGGAGAAGATAACGTTATACCAGTTGTTTAATTGGATTGGTTATAAGAAGATAAAGATGCAAGATAAGATGAGGATGAAGAAAAGAAAAAGAGTTATGGTAGACAAAGAAAAAAGAGACATAAAGATAGAAAAGGTGACAGACAAAGAGATAGAAATCTTTGAAAAAATGTAAAAATAAAGAGATAAGATTCCTTTGTACAGTAAATAACTTTTGCTTTTTTGAAAGGACAATGTGTGTAGCCGGCCATTTGTAAAGTTTTGTTTAAAAAGTCGTAAAGTATACGGTAGACGCACCTATGTGCAGGCTTAGGATTTACGATATATAGATTGCCAAATTGTAAATGAAAGGCAGGCAATGCCAAACTAAAGTTCAAATTAATAAACCCTCTCTCAAAATTCAACACTCTCTCAATGATATAAACTAAGAAAAACATATGGAAAAATTGGAAATACAATCAGATATCTCAGATAGCATGACAAATCAAGAGGCAAAGGTATATTGTTTATTCGATATGCAGAACTAATTTCATATATTCTTGAATATCATATATATGATTGATTAAATTTATGTTAGTTATTATACACTAGAAATATTTGAATGATGAATTCTAGTTTGCTAGTAAACGGGAAATAGGGAGAAAACTGCTAGACTATGTCATCCCACAGTGAAAACCGGTAGGCGAGGGATGCCATTAGGGGAGTACACAAGGTTGAGGCGCTGATATGCAGTAATTATCCGCTAATGTACGATGCTAGTAGTGATCGGAAAACATGATAACGATACTCTAGTTTATAATAAACTAATATGAATTTAATTGGATTATGATATGATACGAAGGAATAACTGAAGAAAAACCTGCATAATAAAAATAAACATGTTTACAATGTACGATGAAATAAGAAGCTATAAAACTTTGATTTTATATATACTTAAATATATAGAAATTGATGACATAAAAAGAGTTATATGGGAAAAAATATTTGAATATGATTTAGAAGATATATTAAATCAAGAATGGTATGAAATAAATTTACAAGAATTAGAAATAGAAAGAATAGATATATACGATTTAGAAATAAATTCATATAAAAATGAACTATGACTATTTAGAATAGTGGATAAAAACTATGGAAAATATAACATTATTAGAACAATTAATACAAGAAAATATAAATATGTATCAAAGAACCCAAGATATATTATATATAGAATATATAATAAACAACATTGAAGAAATAATTAGATTAAAACAATTATCAAAAGAAATTTATGATAAAATATATTTTACTCTACAATATATATATCTTAACTTATAATGAATTCCGCACCCCCCCAAAAAGAAATTTATGATAAAATATATTTTTCGAGGAAATACCAGCGAGTCAACAAAACAAGTAGCGCGTCAACGACACCCAGACGAAGACAGCAACAACGGCTTCGAACAGTGCCTTTCCGTCAAAATACACGGACAAGCAAATGCATTTCTCTTTTCTGTGTGGTCGTCTCTCTTCCCAGTATAGAGCAGCAACGCGAAGCAGACGCGGATCGTCCTTGCTCGTGCAGATGCGCGACACGTCGCGCCAAGGAAGATCCAGTTAATCTCAGTCGTTCATCCCTCTTTCCTCACCCGGAATAAGGTCAAAATTTCAGAAAAAGTGGCTCCTCCAAAAATGGAAATTTTTCAGATGTTTGATTTTTTAATTGGTCTCCTTAGTTCATTTTTTTTTTGTTGTTCTGTTTCCCCGCAGAAAATAAAAAATGTAAAAACTCTAACAAGAAGCTTGAAACAACTCCATTAATGCTTCTGGGAACAAGCAGAATTTGAAGAAGAAGAAGTAGTGTTCTTATTTTCTCACACTTTACAGATGCTACATATGATCTATATATACAAATGTGCAGTAACAAACTCCAAACCTTCCACTCACACTTTCCACACACACACACACTAACTAACAGAATCTGTTCCTAACTAACCACGTGAACAAGCTAACTAACTAACTGAATTAACTGAAAATGGGAAAGTTAACACTCCCCCTCAAGCTGAAGGGTGCAATATGTTAAGCACACCTAGCTTGCCTAATAGATGAAAATGTTGAGCTTGACTCAATCCTTTGGTTAACAGATCAGCAACTTGTTGATGTGTCAGATCAGCAACTTGTTGATGTGTGTGTACATACTCTGTTTGAATCAATCCAGTCTTAACTTTATCTCTAATAAAATGGAAATCTATTTCGATGTGCTTGGTTCTCTCATGAAACATAGGATTTGCAGCTAATTGAATAGCAGATTTGTTATCACTCCACACTGTGATTGGCATTTGTATTGATACATTGAGCTCATTGAATAAGCCTATCAACCATGTTACTTCTGCCACTTCTGAAGCCAGGCTTCTGTACTCAGCTTCAGCTGAACTTCTAGACACTGTCTGCTGTTTCTTGGACTTCTAGGATACTAAAGAATCTCCAAACTTTACTATGTAGCCGGTTACTGACCTCCTAGTATTAGGACATGCAGCCCATTCTGAATCACACCAACATGTTAATGTTGTGGCTGGTTGAGCCTTTAGTCATATGCCCTGACCAACTGTTCCTTTCAGGTATCTCACCACCCTGATAGCTGCTTCCCAATGAGATCTTTTTGGGTGTTGCATAAACTGACTTAGTGTTTGCACTGCATAACTAATGTCAGGTCTTGTGATGGTATCATACATCAATTTTCCCACTAATCTTTGATAATCTTAATTATCTGTTAGCACATCATCTCCTTGTAGTCCAGCAGTTTGATCAAACTCTACTGATGTCAACCTCAAGTTAGTTTCTAAAGGTGTGTTTACAGGTTTTGCACCACTCAATCCTGTGTCAGAAATCAGCTCCAATATGTATTTCCTTTGACTCAAAATGACACCTGTTCTTGACCTTAACACCTCAATCCCTAAGAAATATTTGAGTTCTCCTAAAACTTTAAGTTTAAACTTCTGATGCAATGCTTCTTTTGCTTCTCTGATTAATAACTCATTGTCACTAGTAATGAGTAAATCATCAACATAGATCAGAACAATAACAATCCCCTCTGGCTTCTTCAAAGTAAACAATGAGTAATCATAAGAACTTTTGATGAAGCCTGCACATAACAAGGTGTTGGTCAATTTGATATTCCATTGTCTAGATGTTTGCTTAAGTCCATACAATGATTTGATCAATTTACAAACTTTGGTTGATCCTTGAGATCTGAAACCTTCAAGCATTTCCATATATACCTCCTCATCCAAATCCTGCAATGACACTTCAACAGTTACCATTTTTGCTACTGGTGAAAATGTATCATGATAATCCAATCCTTCTTGTTGACTATAACCCTTAGCTACAAGTCTAGCTTTAAATCTTTCTATGTTTCCATCAGCCTTGTATTTGATTTTGTAAATCCATTTAGAACCAACAGTATGTTTACCTAAAGGTAAATCAACAACTAACCATGTCTTGTTATCTTCAAGGGCTTTAATCTCTAACTTCATTGCCTCAATCCATCTTGGATCTTTACTAGCTTGACCAAATGTATGAGGCTCTACTGAATCTGAGAAGTTGGCTAGATAGCTATGATACTTTGATGACATATGATCATAACTAACATGGTTTGCCAAAGAATACTTACTATTCTGTCCAACAGCAGTAGTCATATAATCCTTCATCCAAATAGGAGGTTTGGTATGTCTAGATGACTTTCTAGTAGAAGCTGAATCAATAGTTGAGTCTGGAACTAACATCTCTTCATTCTGAATATGCAACACTTCATTAGGAACATCATTCAAGTTAGTAGAAATCTGTGTGTCTGCTTGTATACAATCATCAGGTGTTGTATCTTCTGAATCATTTGCTTCTTCAAAGCTATCAGGTAACAAGTCATTGACAGGTCTTGTGAGAATTTTTAAGTGGCAAAAGGAAAAATGTGTTCTTGAAATACTACATCTCTATTGACTAGGAACATTTTAGTCTGTAAATCCATTAGCAAATAACCTTTCTGAGTTTCAGAATATCCTATCATGATCACAGGGTTTGCTCTTTCTAAAAACTTATCATTTCTAGGAATAGCAGAAGCATAACCAAGACAGCCTATAACTCTCAAATGACTGATATTAAGAGGCTTAGAAAACATTATTTCATAAGGACTTCTGTTATCGAGATTGAACGATGGTAATCTATTAATCAAATATACAACTTCTTGAACACAAATTCCCCAGAATCTAAGTGGCATACAAGACTGAAATCTGATGGCTCTTGCTACATTTAATATGTGTCTATGCTTCCTCTCCACTACACCATTTTGCTGTGGTGTGTGAGGACAGCTACTTTGATGTATAATGCCCAGGCTTGTAAACAATTCTTTGCACTGAGAGTTGAAAAACTCTGTTCCATGGTCTGACCTTACTATCTTGATGATATATCCAAACTGGTTCTTTATCAAAGTAAAGAAATTCTTTATAGCTACTATAGTTTCAGATTTGAGCTGTAATAAATGTGTCCAAGTATATTTGCTGTAATCATCAACAACTGTAAGAAAGTAGTATTTCTTATCAAATGTGGGAACCTTATATGATCTCCAAGGATCCATGTGTACAAGTTCAAAGCATTTAGAGGTTTTTGAAGCACTGATAGGAAATGAAAATCTAGTTTGCTTAGCTAATGGACAGACTGAGCAACTAGTAAGTAAATCAGTGTTTTTATCATGTAATAGATTTAAACCATGTATTACTTGGTTTGATGGATGGCCAAGCCTTCTATGCCACAACTCACTGTCTTGTAATGATACCTCTGCAACAATTCTCTGAGGATTTTGAGCTTCACATTTGCCCTTTATGCTAGAATCATTTCTGAATATGTACAGGCTCCCTTCTTCCCCACCAATCCCCTTCACCCTGCCAGTGTCAAGATCCTGAAATATACAGAACTCAGGGTAAAAGGTAACAAAACAAGACAGTTCCCTAGTTAACTGTGATACAGACAATAGATTGAACTTGAATTCAGGTACACACAACACATCTTTGATCACTTCATTGATAAAAAACTGTATGTCTCCTATGTGTGTTATAGAGGCCTTATCACCTGTAGGTAAGTTCACCTTGTCTTGATGAGAACCAGCTGTACATTTACCATTTTTTAGTAAATGCTCATTTGTTGTAATATGATGAGAAGCACCAGAGTCTACTATCCAACAATGAGAGGCAATATTAGTTGAAAAACAATTTTCCATACCTGTCATGTTGACCTGTTTCACTTCCTTTTTATCCTTCCCCAACATATCCATTATTTTCTTGTATTGTCCATCAGTGAATGCACGTCCTCTAGCCATAAAAGCATTGTTTACTTCATGATGACTAGAAGAAGCTTCTCCATAGTTCTCTTTGCTTACATTGTTAGCTTCTCCAGCATAGTTATGACTATTTCCTACATATGAAGAATGCATTTGGCCTGACCTTGAGTTATTGAATCCAGACTTCTTTCTGTGTTTCCAATCAGCTGGATAACCAATTAACCTGTAACAATTCTCTTTAGTATGTCCAGTGTACTGACAATGTTCACATCTTCTTCCCTTATTGTTCTGATTTCCTTGATTATAATTGTTCCCTCTGTTAACATTCATAGCTACTACATCAGATACCTTATTAGCAATGGATACACAAGAAGTTTGTTGTTGTAGTTCATCCTCTATAATCATAGCATATGCTTGATTAATGGTAAGAGTAACACCTTTTAGCAGAATTTTTCTCTTACCTGTTCATACGACTCATTCAAACCACGAAGAAATTGAATTAATCTGAGCTGATACAGATGATCAGCATACTCTTTGGATTTTGGACAAGCATAACTAGGAGAGGGTACAAGTGCATCGTATTCCCCCCACAAGTTCTTCAATCTGGTGTAATATGATGAAACAGAATCAGTACCTTCTGATAGTGTGTTGATCTCCCTGTGCAATTGATAAATTCTCATTCGATTACCTTTGTCAAACCTCTCTTTCAAGTCTTGCCAAACTGTATAAGCACTAGTAGCATACACTATTCCATTTAATAGATCTTCACTAACTGAATTCATCAACCATGACAATACAATTGCACTACATGTCTCCCATTGCTCATGTAACTCATCTCGATACAAAGACCTGCTGCAAGCTCCTGTAACGAATCCAATTTTCCTCTTTCCTGTCAAAGCAATTCTCATTGATCTACTCCATACTCCATAGTTTTCAGGCCCTGTGAGTTTGATAGGAATCAAAACTGCACTTGAAGCATCTGATGGTCCTATGTAAAGAGGATCATTTGGATCAATTCTTCCTACAACCATTGTTGTCTTCTTTGCAGCCTACACGATTATGATCTACTCCTGCTCTGATACCATGTAAAAACTCTAACAAGAAGCTTGAAACAACTCCATTAATGCTTCTGGGAACAAGCAGAATTTGAAGAAGAAGAAGTAGTGTTCTTATTTTCTCACACTTTACAGATGCTACATATGATCTATATATACAAATGTGCAGTAACAAACTCCAAGCCTTCCACACACACTTTCCACACACACACACTAACTAACAGAATCTGTTCCTAACTAACCACGTGAACATGCTAACTAACTAACTGAATTAACTGAAAATGGGAAAGTTAACAAAAACACTAATCCCCCTCTATATAACATCTCTTCCATTTCATTGAGAGGGGTCATAATTTTTTTTGAGTTGAAAATCAGGGAGAAGTAAGGCAAGAAAAGAAAATTGAAAATAATGACCCTTTTTACTGATACTAAGCATAAAAGAAAACCTGTCCTAATCAAGCTTGATTTCCTCTGTTTTTCGCTCGGCATAAGCTTGTCCGGAGTTGGGATTTCATCTATTGTTCGTCTTCGAGTCTCATGGTGAAGGCCTTTACCGCTTTGCTCGCCCAACCTTAGTTCGTTACACCCAAGAAAGGTAACATGTTTGCTTTTATAATTTTCTCTTCATCTCTTTGATATTTATCTCGTTGGTGTTGGGAAATCACTGCCTCGATTTTCTGATGGTTGTGGCTACTGTAAAGTTAGTGTATGTAGGTATTTTCCATTGTTTGCTGCTATGGTTTTAGTCGTTATACTTTCATTCTTTTTGTATGATTGGAATTTCTTAGTTTTCTCTTGTTAAGTTTCCTTGAGTCTGTTTATAGTTGTCCTTCTGCTCTTTCATTATCATAATTGAAAATATTGAATGATTTCTCCTGTAGTTTAGTTAGTCGGCTTAAGTATCCATTTGCTTTGTATTTTTTATACCTCTCATATCTTGTCCCCGTGTAGCCTGCGATATTGTACGAATGTGTTAGCCGTGATCCAAAACAAATGGAACCCTTTTGTGTTTAGCTTTTCCTTCCATGTTTACCCGTTATATGTGACTAGTTCCCTAAAACGTCTTGTCCAGTCTTCTCTTTTTTCTATGTCTATATGATATCATTTTCTTTGGAAGATTAATTATTCGACCTTTTGTTTTCTGTAAAATCATTGACAGCCCCTCCCTAAATGTTTTCCTCTATCTATATTTCTGTCCGACTTTGTATTTTTGGCCGGAGATGCTAAGATTTGTGGTGTCGATTACTAATTGCAAGATCTGCCAGGCAGCGCTTTGAATAAAAGTTAGTAATCATCATTAGTGACATATATTGAGCGGTATGATTCCAAGATGATTTTATATGATTTGTTTTGAGCTTAAATTGTCTTGCTTATTTTATTTTATTTTCTGAAACAGGAGTGAAGATTTTGCTCTCAAAGTGATTTAGTGCTTATGAATAAAATCGTCTTTCTATTTGTTTCTTTCGAGCCCGTGATCATTGTGCTCGTCTCGAGTTAGTTGTGTTTCGCTGGATGGTCATGATACTTTTGTGTTATTCTTTTGTTGAAATATCACTCATGCTTCTTTCATAGGCTGGTGGCATCGAGATATAACTAATAAACTTGAGGGTATACAATTGATAGCTTCTCTTGCTTGGAGTAGAGTCTTTAGCCTCTTAGTTTGGCATCTTGAATGAGTTCTTCTCGAATTAATCAGGTGCTTTTTTGGAAAATGGAAGAACTAGGAGTACTTTATTTACTTGCGCATGCTTGTTGACAACCAACTCTTTTCTAGCTTGAATTATAGTTTTTGAATGTCAAACGTGGGAAGTTTAGATGCTATTTAATTGACGACAAAGGTGTTAGCTCTCCGTACTAACTTTGCTTAGTTTAGCATTTATTTCTTTCGTCTTGTCTACAAGCCCATCTCACGCTTCAAGCATTAATCTCTCCTTTTTGTTTATCATTATAAAGGCCCTTTCTTTATTGCATGAATATGATATTGCTTTAAGCGTTGTTTTATACTTTATTTAATATTGAATTAGAATTTTGCCAATTGTTCGTCATCTCTTTTAATATACATCATTTGAAAGTGTAGAATTCAATTATTTAATCATGGGGATTTATGTGTGAGTCACTAACATTAATTACCGTGCATCTGAAGCTGCTTTGAGTTGGATAGCGTTACTTTTTGAATAGTATTTAATTTTGTTTATTAATCCATTATTTATTGTTAATCATTATTTTATTATTTATGTCACATGTAAATTTGTCCGAGTTCGTCATAGATTTACTTTTCCCCGCATTTTTTAGAGAGTCATAAAGACTCGTAGTTTTATCGAGTTAGCCGGCCTCTAACTTCGCCGTACATATCTTAGAGTTGAAAAATTTAAGGTGGAGGAGATTTGAAGAAGTTGGGCCAAAAAGGCTTTCCTTTTTCTATTGTAAATAGTTGTATTTCTTTATTTTTGAGCTTGTCATCTTTTATTATTATTATTATCTTGTTAGTTTAGGACATGTACCATTTAAATGGGACGAAGGCCCAAAACAAAATGGTCTAGGCGGATAGAAACTTGATTTGGACCCAACTCTCTCTCTCTCCCCTTTTTACTTTTCGTCTATCTGCTTATCGATATTTGCCACTAGTTTTAAGTTAGGAAATTTCAAATCCCCGCAACATGTCACCTCATTTTAATTTCTTAGTTAAATCAATCAAATATAAATAAACTAAGAAATAAAATTTTGCAAATCTCAATTAGATAGTACAATTAATACTTCATTTTTAAAAGGTAAAGGGTCGGATAAAAGGAAAGGGACGGATTTACCCCTGAACTTTAATAAATGATACGTATATGTCCTCCATTATACTTTGCGTCCATATAAATCCCATGTTGTCCAATTATAGGTACACATGTATCCTCTCACTAACGGACTCATAACTTTTTACACGTGTCTTAATTCTATTGAACTACCCGTTTGATACCTTTTTTTAATCCATAACCCAACTATATGCCCCATAGCCCAATATCCACTTAATTTCCTCTAAAAGAAATCCAAATTAAAACACCCAAATTGTCTGATATTACACCGTGATGGCTTCCTAACATGGTCAAATATCAGGATTAACATTGTATATAACGTCCTGCTACTTTAGAACATATAACTTGCATACCATAATGGGTATATTCCCCAAAATCAGCAATTAATGGCAAGCAATAATGTTTGTTGCATATTTACCTCACCACAATAGCTCTCTTCTCAATGCAGTAGATTAGTTGCAACTCTAACATAGAAACTTAATTTAATCGCATAAAACTACGACCGCATATTAGCTATTCACTATATTGATTTCTTAGGTCGTGGCATATACAAGAACTATATAGTATGGGCTACCATGAAGAAAACTAGAGGACATTCTGACACAACTATATTTGCAGATATTAGTGGTAGGTATAAGCAATGGAGAGAACTCAGTCCACCGCATATTCTTACATATCTGCATATATTATACAGAGAATAATCTCAAGATGAACTGCAAGTGCAATGACAGTGATGCTCGCAATGCTCCAAGTGAAGGCCTTATTCCTCCTCATGGAGGTGCGGCAGACGTTTCTGGGATGCTAATGGGTTGCCAGATGTATGAGAACTCAGACAATCAGAATGAAAAAGAAGCTACAATGTGTAAATGCCTTTATCAAAGCAATTTGCGTGTTTTAATTTTGATTCCTTTAAGAGAAATTGGGTGGGTATTGGATTATGGGGCGGATAGTTGGATTACGGTTTTAAAAAAGGGGTCAAACGGATAGTTCAATAGGATTAAGACACGTGTAAAAAATCAGGGGTCCGTTAGTGAGAGAGGTATATGTGTACTTATAATTGGACGACAGGGGCTTATATGGAGCAAAGTATAACGGAGGGCATATATGTACCACTTATTAATGTTCGGGGGTAAGTTCATCCATTTTCCCTTTTTAGTATAACTCTAGTTAATTTTTTTAAAATTTAAATCAAGTTAAACCTTTTTAGCCAAACAATTTAGTTGCCGAAAAACCACATTAGCGGATATTTTAGGTACCATAAAAATCTTCCTAAAATATAAATAAGAATCCCCGAACCCCCTTTAAAGTTTTCAAATCGATTATTCTTTTTAAGTCTTTGAAAACCAAGTTTTCTTGATTTTTTTTTAAAAATTAAGTGGCGACTCTAAAAGTCAAAAACATGCAAAATAATATTAAGTGAATTAAAACATAATGGTGGATCTTCTGGGGAGTTTGAGGATTCTAACCTTAAAATCAAACTTATTTGGCTTTGTGCAAATAACTGTTTACTTGCTTTCTTTATTGTATTATTAAACTGTTGCATTTCATGGCATAATTTTCACCAAACGGCAAATAGTTTGCTTTAGGAAAAAGGGAGTTACGTGGCTTACCACAACTTCTTCCAAAAACCACATGTGTCTATCTTTGGAAGTTATCAATGAATAGTTGGCTTGCGGTCATCCAACGTCGTCTGTTAGCTTTACCCAATCGTTTGTCAGACTCAGGTAACTGTCATTTCTAAACCAATTCTAGTCCAGCTAGAGTAGATCGAACCAAAATCCAAATCTAAGCATTGAAATAATATGATCAAACACCCAAGGCGTGTTGGGACCATTAGAGACCACCTTGAGTCCAAAAGGTCCCACGACTCGAACGGACGATCATATTTACCTTTTTGAATTTGAAGGATGTATACATTGTTTGGAAAGTCATTGACCTTAGAGCAAGGAATAGATTATAGCTTGCTTTAATATAAAAAAGAGTTTTACAAGCGCTTAATCCATCCAGAGATGTTGGCATTCGGAGATGAGAAGAAATTAAGAAAGAAGGACCTTCCATGGAAGCATAGTTGAGAATCGTACCCCTGCGTGGGACTGATTATTTTGTATCCCATTTTCCCTAATTATGTATTCCCATATAGTTTTATTCATGAAATTTGTATAAATTTGAGTTTTTGGGCAATAGAATGTTTCAAATGACGTATACGTCCCTCAAATCGCTAGGCCTACCCTTGGTACAGAAGGGTCACAAATCTGTTTAGAAAGTGCAATATTTGTTTATGTGTTATAATTGCTTGTGTGAATTATGTTTCTTCATTTCGAGATGTTCTAGCCTACTTATTCTAAAAAAATATTTTTTATACCTCCTTAAGCATAAATATCAAGTCAACCATCAAAGTGCGTCCATATCCTCTCGAGTCTTTAGTTTCTCAAAAGAATTTCAAACGTCCTTTTATATCCTAAATCTTATTCTCTCATCTCGAAAAAAATTAATTTTTCATGTCAAATCAAAAAGAGATTCAAGTGGATCGAACTACGTAGGACCTGAATTCTCCTCCGTGAGATACGTAGGCAGCCTTCCCAGGTTCGATCTCCATTTAAAGAAATTTTTATCTTTTTAACTCTTACAAAGAAATTAGAGTTACATCTCAGTCAAAACACAAAGTACGACAATAAAATATTCAATCGATTTTGTCCCTACTCAGGTCGATATTTTTATTTCACAAAGCTAAAATCAGAGAGCAAATTTCTATCTATCTAATCATTTCTTTATATATGTAGGCTAGTCTTTATTCAAATGAAGCGACTCTTGTGTGCCTAAAACTTTGTATGTGATAACTTGTATTACCTACTGCCTACACAAATTAATGCATTTGTTATTTGAGTTATTTTCTTAGTAAGGTACTCAAAACTGATTTGTGTTGATTGTTGAGCATTCAAAGTTCTCAAAGATTACTTTTCCAATTAAAATTTATTGAAAGAGAGAAGAATAATGACCCACAATAATGAGAATACCATCTTGACTGAAGTTGCTATAGTTCAACCGCCTGCCGTTGAACAAAATGAGTTAATTGTACAGTTGATGCAACAAATTGCTGAGTTAATGGATGATATCTAAAAAATCAAGATTTGTGAACTCTGAGTGCCGATGGAACCACTCCAGGCAATGGAAGGCTTCCACTACATTTTCCTCCTCTGACATTGAACTTAGAGAATGTGTTAGATAACTCATCCTCCAATACTACTCAAAATCCTTCCACCATCGACCTAACCATCTCAAATCTTCATTACCCCAGCACTTCATACAAAGCACCACACCCTTTTCAGGACCTAGATACCAACACTCAAGCTTTTTCCCTATTTCAAAAAAAAAACACAAATAACTCTCAAATTTTTCCTCTGTTTTTAAAAGCATAAATGTCAACAATCCTCAAACAACCCTTCTATAGACAGTCAAAATCCACAAAACTCTCAACCCTTACCTCCGAAAGTCACTTTTAATATCCCAGTCCAAACCAAACCACATCTTCACTATACTGCATATTCTGAACTTGACCACTACGAAGAGAAGGAAGAGAGGAGGGCCAAAGAGGAAAAGACTAAGCAGAAGGAAGAGATTGTGAAAGCGATAAAAGAACTTGATTGTGCTTCAAAAGAGGTGGGCTGAATTATAAAATCTATGTATTCATCCAAATTTTGACTTTTTGGAAGGGTTTAAAGTTTTGAAATTCGTCACTTTTAATGGTACTGGAAATCCTCTAGTATATCTTAAAGTTTATTGTGATCAACTTGTGGGAGCTAGCAAAAATGAAGCATTGTTGATGTGTCTCTCTAGTCGAAGTCTAAGTAGAGAAGCTCTGGAGTGGCTTACATCACAAGATTTGAAACAATGGACAAGTTGGAATGCACTCGCAAAAGATTTCACAGAAAGATATGGACATAATGTATAAGCTGCCCCAGATCACTACAAGTTGGAGAAGATAAAAAAGAAGTCTACAGAAAATTACCGAGAATATGCTCTTCGTTGGGGAAAAGAGGCTGCAAGAGTTCAACCTCCCATATCCGAATGTGAGATCACTGAAATGTTCATTTGAATTCAAGAGTTTAAATACTATGAAATAATGTTGTGTATGATGGGAATATTTTTTTTTAGATCGTCAAAATGGGAGAATCTTTGGAAGATGGTTTCAAGACTGGAAGGGTCACAAACTTTACCGCACTGCGAGTTAATGGAAAAGCTACAAGAACTAATGATATGGATACATAAAAAGGAAAAAACAGATGAGGTAGGTATGGTCCCGACTACACATATGCGGTCAGCTTCCCAAAGGTAATATCAAAACCATACTGTCTATTAGAAAAAAAGTTCCTGTTCGAACTTTCAGAAGACTCCTAAAGTATTTCCACCATTAAGGGAAACTCAAACTCAATTTTATGAAAGGTTGAAAGCAATGGATATGTTCTATCCTATAGAAGGAAGACCAGCTAATCCTTTAGGGAAATTTTACAAGGCTGACCATAGATGTGCTTAGCATTCTTGAGCTTATGGACACGACACAGAGAATTGTTCAACCCTCATGCACAAGATTTAAAACATGATCAACAACAATTTGATTAATATTAATTAAGCCTTTCCAATCATCTTTGAATAAAGTCATTTGAAGATACTCGTCATCAATCGGTTGAAAAGAAGTATGCCAAGCGTCAGCCAAAATTCTGTTTATAAAGTTATTGTTATCTTTCTTTTGAAAATGCACATTTAATCTCTTTTGTCCATTTTGTCGCACCTTTCCTTGTAATGAACTACTTCTGACCTGAATTCTCAAGAATGAGATACATAGGAGGCCTATGTTGGCCTCGGTTGTTTTCTTATAATAATATTCTATGTTTGGTAATCATAGAGAAGGGGAACTACGTTTGACCTGATTCCTGCTCCAACGGGATACATAGGCTCCATAACCGCTCGGTCATATACCCAGTAAGATTTTCATTTCACTTTATAATGAAAACTGGGACAGAAGTTTTTAGAGGATCTCAAAAATTCATTTGAAGATGGACTTATTCAACAACTCCAAATAGAAGACCAAAATGCTACGAAGTTAGGTTTGGGTGGATCTCAAAAATTACGATAATCAAGTTTGCAACTGGGACAAAATTTTTGAGATGATCTCAAAAATTCTACAAATGTCATTTGCTACTTATCGAGGAAAACTGGGTCAAAATTTTTAGGAGGGGCCTCAAAAATCCAAAATGAGCAACCTTAGAATTAACAAACCATGTTACGAGAGTTAAAGATATTTCAGACCAGGATAGAACTTTTTGAGGAGGGTCCTCAAAAATTGCATCAAGACTATCTTACAAAGGACAGACGAGCGCGTAAGCCAACTGCAAGAAGGAGCATGGAGATAAGATCAAAACACAAATTAGTCTGTCACACTAAGAATTTTTCTTTGAAGGCAGGAACAACGTAGACAATGTCAAAGCTATCATGCGTGGGAAAAGACATCATTCACGCCTTTCGTTGCCTCATCAGCATAACTAGAAATTTTCCTTCTCATTTTTATCTTCATTTTCATTACGTCGCCTCAAGTGATTTATAAATAATTTATTTTTATGTTGCATGAATATTGAAGCGGAACACTAATAGATTCTTTCAACGTTGTGAGAAATAAAGTGTAGGAGGATTTCCAGTGACAAGTCATGATCAAAGTTACAATTGGGCTTATCATAAACTAATCTCGATAAGCCAAATGACTTAATCTAGCTCTTTAACTTTACTTTTATTCTTTACTTCATCGTCGATAGTAACATTTGAGGTCGAGCTTTGCATGTGATAGTATTGATATAGTCAGAATCTTATGTGAAATCGACATCAAATCCGAAGTTGATCAAAAGTGATAGTATCTTAGAAGTGTTGCAAGAAAAAAATCAACGAGTCAACATCAAAAAGATGTTGGTGACTACAATATCTCCTTGACAGTCAAAGTTATCGAATTGTTACAAGTTTTGGATAATGATTGAAAATGACTCCAACAAACTCAAATTTTATTGAGTTTGTGAATGAATATGAGAGTGACTTTAATTTTCATGTCAAGAAATTAAGTCATTCACCTTAATAATTGTGTCTTTTAAAGAGAGAATCATAGTCGTGACGTACATATACGTCAATTTAGCATTTTAGTATGTTTGTTGCGTATCAATTTATGCATACGTGTTTCTTGAAAATGTCATAGTCAAAATTCCTATTTGTTGGGTATCCACCCCGTAAGTGGATTATGTGTTTTGATTGGACAATCAAAGAGTCTGGCATATAGTTTTGCTGGGCGATCCACCCCTTAAGTGGTTCGTATATTTATTTTCTATTTCAGGTTCATATAATTGAATTATATTAGAATGTTATCGAGCCATCCACCTTGTTATAATTGAAATATTATCGAGACATCCACCTCGTTAAAGTTGGAATATTGTCGATACATCCACCTCATTACAGTTGGAATATTATCGAGCCATCCACCTCGTTACAGTTGGAATATTATCGAGCCATGCACCTCGTTACAGATGGAAAATTATCGATCCATCCACCTCGTTAAAGATGCAATATTATCAAGTTATCCACCTCATTACAATTGGAATATTATCGAGTCATCCACCTCGTTATAGTTAGAATATTATCGAGCCATCCACCTCGTTATAGATGGAATATTATCAAGCCATCCACCTCATTACAAACGAAATATTATCAATCCATCCACCTTATTACAGATGTAATATTATCGAGCGATCCACCTCATTATAGTTGGAATTATAGAGCATCCACCTCGTTATAGATGGAACATTATCGAGCATCCACCTCGCTACAGATGGAATATTATCTAGTCATCCACCTTGTTATAGTTGGAACATTATTGAGTCATCCACCCTGTTATAGTTGGATAATCATTAAATGATGCATTGTAGAGAAGAAATGATACATTGCAAGAGAAAATTCACGCATCACTGGAAGATGTTCATGCCCCGCAAGAAATCACACATCGCGAAAAGATATTCATGCATCGTGGAAAATCATACATCACGGAAAAATCATGCATCGCACAATATCATGCATCGTGAGTTAATATTCACGCATCATAAGAAGATATTCATGTCCCAGAAGAAAGCACGGATCAGAGAAAGATATTCATGCACTAGAAGAAATTACGCATTGCGAGAAGATATTAATGTCCCACAGAAAATCATGCATCACGGAAAGTCATGACTCGCGAGTAAATATTCATGCATCACGAGTTAATACTCATGCATTGCAAAGAAAAATCCATGCATTGTAAGAGAAAATTCATGCATCGTGGAAAAGTCATGCATTGCGAAAGAGAAATCATGCATTGCCAGAGAAGAAAATCGTGCATCTCAAGAGAAGTATTTACCCATCAACATCAACTGCTGCTGTTATTTGGCAAGAGTAGTGTAACATTCCAGAAAATGTACATGCCTAGTGAAGAGTCTATTACATTTTAGGAATATGTATTGGGGTACATATGCATCCCAATGCCCAATATTTAGTAATATTGGATATGTTGGAGAATATTGGCTTAAGGGTGTTAGCCAATTTTCTAGGTATAAACAAGTATTTAAAATATAATCCAAGCTTGTTTAAGAATTTTACCTGTAATGAAGACCCTAAGCTAAAATATATTGATTCTTAATTTAACACGTTATATACGAGGCATCCAAGTGTCAAGCCTAGTGTCACAGACTTAGAGTATTTGCTAAGACTCCGTGCGGCACTTGAAAACAAACTCACAAATCTTTCACGATTGAACAATTCAGAAAAACCCCAATTCAAAATAAGCAAAAGTTCGAACTACCTACTCCAAATTCCAAACTTCCCAAAGAATACATAGAAAATACGGGAAATGAAATGGCTGTTGATACAGAAGAAAACAAATTTACGTGACATATCAAAAATAACAATATCACTTCCTTCATCAAAGCAAGGAGTTGATCGATAGGGGGTATTCACGTGTTTCTTTGTTTATATATTGTTGGATAATTGAGCTGAGATTGATGTATGTGTATCCCATACTACTAAATAACTGGAAAAAATCACTTAATATGTGTAAATACTTCACTTTTTAAATAAAAATATGTAATAGTGCAATATATGATACATGTTGTGTAATTATCCAATAAAGATACATATATTGTAAATAGTATTTGCTTATTTAAGCTAAGATTTGAATAATAAGCTTAGCAAAAAATAATGTTCAATGTGGATATATATATATATATATATATATATACTATTCACGCAAACCATGAGGATGGTCAATCAATAAATTTATTAGTTAAATACAATTAGGTATAGATTTATTTCAATTTGATTAGGTCAAATAATGTAATTATTATTATCTCACTAATATAACCTTATAGACAATATTTGTTTTGTATTTTTCTTGTCATCTAAAAGATGTGTTTTACATGTGTATTGTACGTTAAATTGTTTAGATGACATATGAACATGTGAAGAGAAAACTACATTTCATATATCATAATATTTTCACACTTGTTGTGACTCGGAACATTTTAAAATTATATATTTTCAAGTTAGAAGTTCTCCTTAACTTGATAATAAATTTGTGACATATATAATACACTAATTTAAATATGAATATATACCTAAATATAAAAATTAGCTTTAAATAAATAATAAAAAATAAACTAATACAAACTTCAATTGGTACTATTAGCCTATTACAAGTCATATGGACTTTTCTTCATTGAAATGCTGAAATATTAAGAAATAATAATAAGTAGAACAAAAGGGTAATGTTTATAAGTAGTAACTATTTTAAATAGAACTTCTTTTGTCATATGCATCAAAACAAATCATGACAAATCTCTAAATTTTTAAAAAAATATTCAAATGCATATTTCTATATCACAAGAGAAATTGCTAACAAAAACAAATGAATTTAGACTACATCATGTTAACTTCATATATTGGAACATTACATAATAATGTGCACATTATGCAAAAAATGATTGTTATATTTGAGGTTATAACATATAACTTCTTAGGATAGAACAACTTACTTCATCAGAATAGTGGTACCTCATATTCTTCTAAACTTCGAACTCAGTGAAACGACAATAAATTACAAAAAAAAATGGAAGAAAAAAAAGAGTAAAATATTAGGAAAAAACGTGGTTGGAAAATGAGAGGGAGTCCCTCTATTTATTGTAAACAAAGGTAAGCGATTTTTTGTGTCTTATCTAAAAGCTGATGACCTTTCCGAGAAGTCACAACACTTTGAAAAGGTCAAAACTTATTGAAAAACATAGTACTCTTTGAAAAAGTTATAACTCTTTGGAAAAGTCAAAATTTATTGAAAAAATTGCAACTCTCGAAAATGTCACAACTCAATGAAAAATCACAACCCTTCTAAATAAGTCACAGGTTGTCGAAAAGTCTCAACTCATCGAAAAAGTCACAACTTGAGTTAGGAACATTATTGTAATTTCATATTTAAACTAGATTCATATTTTTAAGGTAATATAGATATAGATTAGTGAAGAATCTGCTGAAGTAAACAAATATATCAGTACTCCCATTCGATGTGGGTACATTAAGGCCAACAAATAAAAATCACATTCAATAATCATATATCATATATTCATATAAAAGAGAATCATCAGTTCGCCTATGTGGTGCCACTACAAACAAGGATTCTCTTTAAACTTATTTATTTTTCAAAATTGGCCATCCCTTTCATGATAAGTTCTTACTTTCATAAAAAGTTTTGACTTTTATGAAAAGTTATGAATTTTTGCAAAATGTTGCGACCTTTTTATGAACAATTGCGACTTTTTCGAAGAGTTTCGAATTTTATGAAGAGTTACAACTTTAATGAAGAGTTGCGACTTTTATGAAGAGTTGCAACTTTTATGAAAAATTGTGACTTTTAGGAAAGATTATGACTTGTCTAAAGAATTGTGACCTTTCTGACACTATAAGCATTTATTCACACTACCCTTTGTTATCTGTAAAAATAGGGGTTTCCTCTCATTTTAAAACAACGAAAGTTTTGAACTTTTTCTTCTTCTTCTACACAATTAAATATTTATTTATTTTTCCCTGACACCATTTTTTTTGTATCAACACACTGGTGAATAGAATCGCTCTATCCTGAAAGGATCTATTTCTTTATACCTCGGGTATTAGAATGAAACAATTTTCTTAAGAGAACGATGTGCATTCAGTGGGCTCAAATATTTTCCTTTATATTTCATTTTATTATTGTATTGTCTCTTTTTTTTTACAGTCCTTAATTTATGTTTATATTATTACTTTTTGGTTTTGAATACATGTTTCGAACTTTATTTTTTATGTTTATGCTTTTGATCATTATGTTGAAGTAAATATATGTTAATCAAGAGTTTGATGTAATCATTACACTATTTGTATCATGTATATTGGAATTCTTAAACTTGTAAAATATATGACTTTGACTTTTATAGAGTTTTCAGTGGCTAAAAGATCCATCGGAGATCCCATAAGGGACTTAGAGTGATTAAACGTTATGGTGATCCCACACTACCTTAAAATTTTATTTATTTAACTTTCTATCTTATTGAGTCATTAAATCAATTAGTGACATCCAAAAACTAAAGGAATGTAGTGGAATGGTTAATATTGTACTCAACCTTAATCAAACGTTTGGGGTTCAAATGTTGGATTGGAGTCAATCAATTACCCCTCAAAGTAGGTTGAATATATATTAATCAAATATTAAAGAAGTAACTATCTTCTTATAACTTATAGATTAAAAGTCCCAAAAAAATAAAGTTTTAACCCTATTGATCGAAACATAAACAACTAAATAAGTCTTTTGGCTATAAAAATAGTGTCATAGACTACACATGATTTTGAATAAGGGACTTGCCAAGACATCTTTTAATTCAAATTATTTGAGCAACATATATTATTTCATTAAATACCAAGAGATGTGTTTTTATATTTTATTTAACTTATCTAGTACACAACTAATTATATAAGATGCATATATTTAGATTCTGTATGAAGAGGCCTTGAATAGGAGAAAAACTCTGGCAATAAATGAATAAAAGTTTTGTACAACTTTTTGAAAATACAAATGTAGTCAATGAAACAATTACGTATCTTTTCTAAATACTTTAGTGATGAACAATTATAGTAAAATGAAGAATTAATGACAAAATTCATAAATACTTCCATTAATTCTTTGAATAAAATATTCTTCAAAATTTATCGTATGGGTTTACCCTGTAGAAAACAACTATATTATCAATTGTTCAGAAGTAGATTATTGACGTAGTATACCACTGTGCGAAGCGCGAACAATTTACCTAGTTTCTTAATACAATGGGAAACTAGTAAATGCTCACAAGCCAGCTTGTACATTAAAATACGAAGAAATATGTCTTGACTTTACATAAGTAAATAATCACTTGTGTCCTTAGTCAAAACAATTCAAGACACTAGTCGTCATCATACTTTTAGTTCAACTTTCTTGGAGGATATAGTAGGTGATCTTGTCAAGGTGATGCATTTCATAATTCCTAACATATCTCATACTACAGGCTGCAAAGGAGTTTGAAAATGAGTTAAAAAAGTAGTTTGATGTCTCTGCTCAACCCACAGATGTGAAGGACATTGAGGGTAGTCAAGAAGAGAAGCAAGACACAAAGGTTTCAAGCAACAAGGAGAGTTCATAAAACCATAAATGTAATTTGCCTCTACCTATAACTTCTTGGCTTAAATAACAATGTCATAAAAATGATGATATCAATAAGAGATATGATAAAGAGAATGAAACGAAATAACCTACATAAAGACAGTACGCAGTGAATAGGAAAACTGAGCATTTCTTGATAAATAAAGAGGAGAAAAATATTTATCTTATGTATTTGAATGTGGAATAGAAAAAAGAAACAGATTAATGGACAATGACATGTTGTGGAATACATTTATATAAATGAGCGAAGAATCTGAAAAAAAGTTTTGGATCAGCTTATAATTAAGGCAATGGAACATGGGCGTCGTCGGAAAAAGGCTGCTACACTAATCGAGGGACGATGAGCAGATACTATACGTTTCTAGAGAATTGAATAAGGGATGAAATTATAACCAATTTTTCTTTTAATAAATTAATATTTAAGTAATATTTTAGGGTCAAAACAGTAAATGAACTTTGGGGTTAAGCTTTATTGAATATTTAAGTAATATTTTAGGTTCAAAATAGTAAATCAACTTTGGGGTTAAACTTTTCCTACTTATAGTAATATATGATATGATATGATATATTATGAGTGACCTTATTTAATTGCAATCAAGCAAGTTTCAAAATGCTTTCTTCTTTTAGGGAGTTCTCCTTCCCAAAATCCTCATTCTGTTTCGTGGGTACCTATCTTTTCACCATCCAAAACATGAAAATTTGAAAAAACAAGAATTTCATGTTCTTATAGCACTATTCCCAGACAAAAGACAAATTAACGTATATTTTGAATTTTTCAAACTATTAATCAATTTACGTATTAAAGTCACTTTAACCACAAGTCTATCACGATTCTGTAGAATAAAAAACTCTCGAATGTTAAAGGATTATGCTTTCTTCCTTGCTCTTATCGCTAAGATGAAGATTCTAATTAAG
This sequence comes from Solanum lycopersicum, assembly GCF_036512215.1. Classification (NCBI taxonomy): domain Eukaryota; kingdom Viridiplantae; phylum Streptophyta; class Magnoliopsida; order Solanales; family Solanaceae; genus Solanum; species Solanum lycopersicum. The sequence continues at coordinate 38,500,031 of NC_090804.1, forward strand.
TTCAATTGATAAGTTTCATTTTTTTCAATTGTTTAGTAAATTCACGTGAGTCATAATTTATACTGAAGTTAAGTCAATCAAATGTAATTAAAGGTATCCCCTTTCTACATGTCATCACTAAACTGATGATTTAGTGAAACAAAAAAAAATGAATATCCTAGTTGGATGTTTCAAGAACTGTGAAGCTAAGGAGAAAATAATAAAGTTACAAGGATTGTCATCACTTAGTCCGGTTGATTCCCTTTTTTTTTGTGTGTGTTTGATGACATTGAGATTATCAATTGTATAGTTTAGTCGATTAAAAGATAAACTAAAATGTTGAATATTAAAGAAAATCCAAAAGTTCTTGCGAACATTCTGATGCTTTGTTTAAGAATTTTAGAGGATGAGACTATAGTAAAAATTGGGCCTTCGATTCCTTTACTAATTTTTTATAAAATAGTTTTCAGTCTGAAAATCCAAAAGTTCTTGGGAACATTCTGTTGCTTTTTGGTCCTCTATTTCATTTACCTGAACAAAAAGGTCCCAAGTTACCAAATTAATAATAGATATTTCAACAGTTAAACTATGTCCGGGATAGAAATTGCTTTATTGATTCTATTTGGCACTTTAGGTTTCAGTAAATACCGATTAAACATTGAAGACGATGCACTAGAATCTCGTTGTGCATTCTAAAAGACAGAAAATTTTATATGAAGAAGGTGTAACTTTCTTTCTGTTTTTATTTATATTTACGGCTGCAGTAATATTGCATCTTATATAGGAGCATTGATAATACTAGTTCAGTGAGCTTTAGTGGGAGAGTATAGAGGGAGAATGTAGAGAACTTCTTTACTCGCACCGAAAAGAAGTACATTCCTGGTAACTTGATCCTTAACAAGAAAATTAGCAGGATAAAATTCAAAGAAGGCTCTATTGTCTTAAGCAAAACGTTGAACAGAAAGTAATTGCTTAGTAATTGGTGGAACTTGATGAACACTACTGAGATGAAAGGATTTATTTGATTAATGAGTGAATGAATTACCAGTATGGTGGATAGGTAAACCAGTCCCATTGCCAACATGCAATTGATCTACCTCTTTGTATGGCTCTGCTTGATGAATGTCTGAGAGATCTGGCGTTATATGTTGTATTTCTAAAGTATCCAGGAACCACGATTGAATTAATGGAATCGGTGTCTGATGAGAGAGATATGCGGAAGGATTAATCGTGTGACTATAAAAGTGGAAGCATGTGTTGGCTAAGTGATTGGTTCCATTACATATTTGGAAGCCAACTTTGCAGTTAAGATATGGCTGCCAAGGTTGACCACTTGAATTATTTCTAGAGGATGAGAAACGTCCACCTCTACAACCTCTTCCTTTAGAGTTTCTTTCACGACCACGATAACTGGAGATATTATTTTGAGAGCGATTGTTGATAGTGTTGGATCGTTGACTGAAGTAACCAACAGGGTGATCAGTATGTGGAAGGGGTGATATAGTGAAGGAAGATAAGGTGTGCCCATGTATGAACTCATGATTAAGTAACAAACTATGATGTTCAGAATATGTCACGGGTTCAGGCCTTGTAGAAAGAGCAATTACAAGGTCCTTAACGTCAAAAGAAAGACCTTCAACAATATTGATATTATGATCCGCAAAATAAAGAGTTCTACCAACGGCAGCTAACTCATCAGAACTAAGCTTATCATTATGAAGATATTGGGTTACAGGAAGATCATCTTGCTTGAGATTTTGATGGCATATATGGCGTTAAGCATTTGAGTATTCGAGGGGTAAGAAAGACCCTTTTCGGGAGCATCCCAGACTTGTTTAGACGTAGCAAGACCAATCATAATCAGTAAGGTCTCTTCAGAAAGAGAAGATATAAGCAAACTTAATGTGAGTTGATCCTTTTAAATCCATTGTCCATGATGAGGATCAAATCAAAGGGTCTTCTTTTCCTGTTATAATAATATGGGACGATAGACACGAAAAAGATCCATCAACATATCCTAATAAATTTTGACCACGGAGAAAGGGTAACAGTTGAATTTTCCAAAATAAATTATTGGTAGAAGTTAATATGATAAAAATAAAGGGCTTAACATGGCTGAGAGGGGAGGGAGCCGAGGGAGAGAAAACGTTAAGAGTTTTGGAGGAAGAAGAAGAAGAAGTGGTCATGGCGGCTTCTGATACCATGCTAAACACACAAAATTGTATATGAAGAAGTTGTAACTTTCTTCCTTTTTTTATTGATATTTATATCTGGAGTAGTATTGCACATCTTATATAGGAATACTAAAAATAATAGTTCTATAAGGTACATACGTATTATAGATATACACAACTTCACTTCCTAAAGTAATGATGTCACAATAGCGCACAGGGAGGAATAAAGGGTCAGACAACGCAAATTCCATTGTAGAGGTTATTCCAATGGCTTGAACCATACCATTATGCTAAGATTCCCCTTCATTCAATATGAGAAAAAACTACTTATAATCTATGTTCATGTATATAAGACTTTATAGATATATATAGTTAAGTAATTTGATCTTCTCATCTACGCAAATTATGATTACTGATCATTAGTTGCGGAAAATATAAATTGACTCAACCCACATTTATTAAAAAACAAAAAGAGGTTGCTAATAGTTCGTGCAATGCCAGCTAAAAAATAACCTATATATGTTTGATCTTTAATTAACTAATGTTTTGTATTGCAACACGAATCCATGTGTAATCAGAAGGATCAACTTTTATGCAAAAGAACTTCTCTTTACTACCTTAAAAATAAAATGAACACATAATTAGTAGGCCAAGGAATTTAGAAGATATAAAAGGTCAAGCCGCTCGAGCAACATAGGGAATAATTGTCGATGGATCAAATGCCTTCACCATGTCCAATTTCCCAGTCACTCAAGTCGGACAGCTGGAATTCGGGAAAGGATTTAGGAAGTCGATCCCAGTCAAGCAAGTCAAGAATTGGAAAGAATTTTCTAAAATATGGTAATTGTCATTGACAAAACACTCCATACATAATGTTCACTCACAAAATCAACATTCTAATGAGTTGAAGAATTTCTAGTCAGAAATATCCTAATGCTTTAGTAAAGTTCATCGTAAAATCATCAGAGCTATTCTAATATCAGATCCCTGCTGATAATATCCCAACACAAAGTGACCTATCTTTTGCAGATTACCAGGTATATGTCACTGTTGCAGATTACTAGGTCGTACCTAATGCAGACAGTACTATTGTTGTTGTTGATTACCACGTTCTACCCTTTTGCACATGTTGTTGTTGAACCCATTGCAGACACCTTTGGTACCCAATATAGACGTTGTTGTTATAATTGTTGTTGCTGATTACCACATAGTAGCTTACACAAGTAGAATACTTCTTTAGCAATAGTCTGGGTCATCTGGAGATTAGGTCCATCCATTGGAATAATATCCTCGAAATTAAATTCAAATTTTATTACCTTCATCTTTAAGTACTGTGTCGAGTTTAAAATTAGGGTTTGAGAGCTATATGTGCTTGAGTAGTTTATCTGAGGAGTATTGGGAGATTACCATTCATTTTCTTGAAATTCCACATGGATTTTAAAATCGCGAAATACCGATGATCATCAATATTAGTAGGATGATCATCACACCTGGTTACGAAATTAACGAATAAATATTTCTATATTGAGGCTTGAATTGATTAAAACTTGTTGTGTTCTTTAACTAGGGCTTGGTCGATTTTCTCTTGTATTTTTCACTAAGCCTAATGTTTTTATTGAATAATTGATTAGGGTAAGTTCTAATTAGTTTAATGACTAAATATGACAAAAACCACGTGGTTTAGGGGTTAATTGACATAGTGTAAGGGTCCAACACATGAGAAAAAGACCAAACGACCCCAAACATAAAATCTACTAAAGCAACTGTTGAAACCGATCAATGGTCCTTCGGCCGATCCACGATCTGTCCTACCAGTTTATTGATCAACTTCAGATGATGGTTTTTCGGGGTCTTGACCTACAAACTAATCGACAATAGGTGGGTTGATCCGTGCCCAGTCCTGTCAGTCCGTTGATCAACTTTTTAGACCAGGTTTTGATGGTCTCAAACTACAGAGGTCAATGATATGTGGATTTATCCATGATCCATCATATCAGTATGTCGATCAACTTAAGAGACCAGGTTATGAGGGTCTCGACAGACAAAGTGATCGAAAATCCATGGACTGATCCATGATCCATATCGTCCCAGTTGCCATTTGAAAGATATGGAAATCTGTTGGTTTGGTCTATTTTATGATACAGGGTGTTACATTATCTCTCCCTTGGAAAAATTCATCTCCCAATGAAGTCTAAACTAGTTGGACAAGGAGGGAAGAGCTGTAAACCCTGTCATTAATTAGTAGAAACTGATTTCTGACTGAGCTAAGTTCTAAGGACATGCAAATATGCTAAAAATGCAATTACAAACTGGAGGAAGATGATACTAAGATTGAATTTGTGCATGAATGAGTGAAAACCTAAAGAGAAACTATTACGTCAAGCTGGAATGACATCGAAAAGACATAGATGAGGATACTTGATGTTTCTACTTCCCAAGTAGCTTCCTCTAAGGACTGAATCCTCCCTAAAACCTTAACTGAAGCTACTTCTTTGTTTCTCAACCTTTGAACCTGACAATCAAGGATTTCAACTGGTACCTCTTTATAAGTGAGATTACCCTTCACAACCACACTATCTAAAGGTACAATAGATTCTGGATTACCCACACACCTTTTCAACAACAAAATGCAAAAAAACGGGATGCACCACTGCTAGTTTTACTGGCAAATAAAAATCGTAAGCCATTTTACCAACTTTTTTAAAAAACTTGCAAGGTCCTACTTATCTAGGACAGAGCTTCCAGTTTTTTTAAAATCTCATCACCCGTTTATAGGTGACACTTTCATGAAAAAACCTAATCATTAACTTCGAACTTTAATTCCCTTCTCGTTACATCTGTGAAGGACTTTTGGCGACTACGAGTTGTCTTAAGTCAATCTCTAATGAGTTGCAGTTTCTCCATAGCATCACAAATTGAATCTGGATCTATCAAGGTTGCATCATCTACTTCAAACCAACCAACTGGAGATCTACATCTATACCTATACAATGCCTTATAGGGGCCATCTGAATGATGGAATGGTAGATATTATTCTAGTCAAACTCTATAAGAGGAAGGTGATCATTCCAACTACCCTTGAAATCAATCACGTAGGCTGTGAACATTTTCTCAAAGGTTTGAATAGTATGCTCCTCTTGATCATCCGTGTCTTAATGAAATGTTGTGCTAAGGTTAACTTGAGTACCAAGTCTTGTAGAAAAACGAACCCCAAGCAACCTGATTATCTCATTAATGTAAGGCTTGACATAGTACTCCGCCAAATTTTTGTAGTCTTAACAACCAAAAGGCGCACAGACTTAGGAACTCTATCAACTATCATCTAAATGGAGTCATGCTGTTGAAATGCTCAAATTACAGCTCCCTAAAGAAGCATAAGCGACCATTATCAAGTAATTAACCCAACTTGTAGGTTCAGGTTGATCCCACGAGAAAAATGGTTTGGACTTTAACTTCAACCCGCAATTATATTTGTTTAGTCAACATATTTTCAAAACATGTAAGTAAAGGGGGAGGGGGATCTGAAACAAAATTCGTTCAATAGTATGGTTACCAAGTGAACAGATGTCACGACCCAAATCCGGGCCGCGACTGGCACCCACACCTACCCTCCTATGTGAGCGAACCAACCAATCTAAACCTTAACATTTCAATGTAATAACAACAAAAAGTAATGCGGAAGACTTAAACTCATTAATAAAAACCAATTCAATAACTATCAATATTCAACATCTATTATTCCCAAAACCTGGAAGTCATCATCACAAGAACATCTACTTTAAACTACTAATTCTAAGAGTTTCTAAGAAGCTAAAAATACATAAGAAGCTAGTCCATGCCGGAAGTTCAAGGCATCAAGACATGAAGGAGAAGATCCAGTCCAAGCTAGAAGCGTTAGCTTACCCTGAAGATCCGGTGTGACGAAGACTGGCTTGAGTTACTGTTGAGTCAAAGATGACGGCACGTTTGCTGCACTCCACAAATAAACAAGAAGAAACAATAAAAGTAGGGGTCAGTACAAAACACAGGTACTGAGTAGATATCATCGGCCAACTCAAAATAGAAAACAGTATGTATTAAGCAATATCATAAAATCAACTAATATCCTTAGCATGTAGCATTTACAGTTACCATAACCCTTGGTTACAACACCAAGCACATCAATGAGGACTCACACCTCCTCATCATACTCATTTGGGAATTTAGTTCATTAAATTGGATATATATTAACATATTTCAAGATTCATTATCTTTATTCCCCTCGTGTCGGTACGTGACACTCCGCTCCTCAATATACTATCCTGGTGTCGGAACGTGACACTTCGATCCTCATTCTATCCTGGTACCGGAACGTGGCACCCGATCCATATTCTATCCTGGTGTCGGAACGTGACACTCCAATCCTCATTCTATCCTGGTACCGGAATGTGGCACCCGATCCATATTCTATCCTGGTGTCGGAACGTGACACTCCGATCCTCATATACTATCCTGGTACCGGAACGTGGCACCCGATCCATATTCTATCCTGGTGTGGGAACGTGACACCCGATCCCCTAATCTCACTACTTTCATTCATCAAGCCTTCTTTTATACCAAGGCATCATCATTAACAAAGTAGATTAGGGTTTCTTTTCAAGATTTGGGATTCAATAGCTTCATCATGCTTATTTATTCATAATTACATAATCACATCATTCATGCAAGCATACAATTAAGCATATAGAAGGGTTTACAATACTACTAACACATATCATCCACTATTAATAGTTTACTACGAATAGCATGAAAACCATAACCTACCTCCACCGAAGAATTGAATCAAGCAAGAATTTTCCCAAAGCTTGGTGTTTTCCTCTTCTTCTCGATCGTTTCTCTCTCTCCCTTCTTGTTCTTTCTATTTCTTATTCAAACCCTCTTTATTTTACCCTAATTAGTATATAATTAAGAATAAAAGATGGCAATAATACCCCACTAATTAACTTAGGGTTACCTCTTTTAACCCCCAAGAATTTGAGTTATTAATATAAACCCACGAACTTTATAATTAAGGCAAGAATAGTCAAAAACGTCCCTTAAAACTTAACTAGAAATCCGACCAGACTGGGATTTCGCAGTCTGTGACGGCCCGTTGCACCTGCGACGGTCCGTCCTGCTGCCCGTCACAGAGTTCAGAGACTTGATTTTGGGTGAATGGCCTGTGACGGTCTGTCACACCTGTGACGGTCCGTCACACCTGTGACGGTCCGTCCTGCCACTCCGTTACAAAGTTCAGAGAGTCAATTTTCAGTACCCAATTTCAGATTTTCTAAGTGTTTTGAAACGAGACCCTGCGACGGTCCGTCGTGCCCTTGACGGTCTGTCGTGGGGTCTGTCGCTTCTGCCAGTTTTTCTAGAATTGAAGTCTGTTGCTCAAAACGACTAAACAGGTCGTTACAATAGATACCAATTTACCCATCGTTCGTCCCCGAACGATCAAAAGAAGGAAAACAAGGGCGAAAAGGAGTACCTGAATCTGTAAACAGATGTGGGTATTTTTCTCGCATATCCGCCTCCTTCTTCCAAGTGGCTTCTTCAACGGGTCGATTCTTCCATTGCACCTTGATGGATGCAATCTCTCTTGACCTCAACTTGCGAACTTCTCTATCTAAAATAGCAACAGGCTCCTCCTCATAAGACAAGTTCTCATCAAGCAAAATTGAATCCCAACGGATGATGTAGTTTCCATCCCCATGGTATCTTTTCAACATCGACACATGGAATACCGGATGCACTCCGGACAGCCCTGGAGGCAAGGCTAACTCATAAGCCACCTCTCCTACTCGCTTAAGTACTTCAAATGGTCCAATGTACCTTGGACTTAGTTTACCCCTTTTTCCAAACCGCATCACCCCTTTCAGTGGTGAAACTTTCAACAAGACTTGTTCACCCTCCATGAACTCTAAGTCTCTAACCTTTCGATCTGCATATTCTTTTTGTCTACTTTGCGCCGCTAGAAGCTTTTCTTGAATAGACTTCACTTTTTCTATCGAATCCCTCAAGAGATCAGTGCCCCAAGGTCTAACCTCAAATGCATCAAACCAACCAATGGGAGACCTACATCTCCTACCATACAATGCTTCAAATGGAGCCATATCAATGCTTGAGTGATAGCTATTATTGTATGAAAACTCCGCTAAGGGTAAGAAGCTATCCCAATGGCCACCAAATTCTATCACACACGCACGAAGCATATCCTCCAACACTTGAATCGTTCGCTCAGACTGACCATCGGTCTGGGGATGGAACGCAGTACTAAGGTCCAACCTAGTAGCCAATTCTGCATGCAATGTTTTACAAAACTTAGAAGTAAACTGCGTACCTCTATCTGATATGATGGATAGTGGAACCCCATGCAATCGCACCACTTCCGAGATGTAAAGTTTGGCTAACTTTTCTTCATTGTAAGTCACCTTGACCGGAATGAAATGAGAAGATTTAGTTAACCTATCAACAATCACCCAAATGGAGTCATACTTACCCATTGTCTTCGGAAGACCAACCACAAAATCCATTGCAATTCTTTCCCACTTCCATTCCGGAATGGGCATTCTCTGAAGTGTTCCTCCGGGCCTTTGGTGTTCATACTTTACTTGTTGACAGTTTGGACATTTGGCAATAAAATCCACAATGTCACGCTTCATTCTACTCCACCAAAAGTGTTGCTTTAGGTCACGGTACATCTTGGTTGCACCCGAATGTATCGAATACCTCGAACTATGAGCCTCTGTCAGAATAGTGTTGATCAAATCATCGACGCGGGGTACACATACCCTTCCCTTGATCCTCAAAACACCTTCCTCATCGATTTGTGCTTCCTTAGCCTCTCCTCGCAATACCTTATCTTGAATTCTGCGCAGTTTCTCATCATCAGACTGTCTTCCCTTAATCTTGTCAAGAATGGAAGATCTTGCCTCCACAGAAGCCAACAATCCTCCCCTCTTATTTACTTCTAATCTCATCAAGTCATTAGCTAGAGTTTGAACCTCTCTAGCCAATGGGCATCTAGAAGCTTGCAATTGAGCTAGACTTCCCATGCTTCCCGCCTTCCTACTTAAAGCATCCGCTACAACATTCGCCTTCCCCGGATGATACAAGATAGTGATATCGTAGTCCTTCAGTAGTTCCATCCATCTCCTCTGTCTCAAGTTCAAATCCTTCTGAGTAAAGACATACTGAAGGCTACGGTGATCCGTGTAGACCTCACACTTAACCCCATATAAATAGTGTCTCCATTGTTTTAATGCAAACACTACCGCAGCCAATTCCAAATCGTGGGTCGGATAGTTACGTTCATGCACCTTTAATTGCCTTTAAGCATAAGCAATCACACTCTTCTCTTGCATTAGTACTGCACCCAAACCAGAATAGGATGCATCACAATAAACAATGAAGTTCTTACCCTCTACTGGCAAGGTAAGGATAGGTGCGGTAGTCAACAAAGCCTTGAGCTTCTGAAAGCTTTCCTCACATTCATCTGACCATACAAATGGGACATTCTGCTTAGTCAAGTTCGTCAATTGGGAAGCGATAGAAGAGAATCCCTTAACGAATCGGCGGTAGTAGCTAGCTAACCCAACAAAGCTCCTTATTTCTGACACATTAGTAGGTCTTACCCAATTCTTCTCTGTCTCAATCTTAGAAGGATCCACCATCACTCCATCCTTAGAAACCACGTGTCCAAAGAAGGACACTGCATCTAGCCAAAACTCACACTTAGAGAACTTGGCATAAAGCTTTTTCTCCCTTAACATTTCCAATACCATTCTCAAATGCTCTTCATGTTCCTTCTTGCTCTTTGAGTGTACCAATATATCATCAATAAATACGATCACGAAGAGGTCCAAATATGGCTTAAAAATCCCGTTCATCAAGCTCATGAACGCAGCAGGGGCATTCGTAAGACCAAAGGACATCACTACAAATTCGTAATGCCCATACCTCGTTCGAAAAGCAGTCTTTGGCACATCCGTTGCCCGTATTTTCAATTGATGATAACCGGATCTCTAGTCAATCTTAGAGAAGACACAAGCACCTTGTAACTGATCGAACAAGTCATCAATGCGAGGAAGAGGATACTTGGTCTTTATGGTTACCTTATTCAGTTGTCTGTAGTCTATGCACATTCGAAAACTGCCATCCTTCTTCTTTACAAACAAAACCGGAGCACCCCAAGGAGATGCACTTGGTCTAATGAAGCCTTTGTTCAATAACTCTTGAAGTTGTGCCTTTAACTCTCTTAACTCCGCGGGAGCCATTCTATAAGGGGGTATAGAAATGGGGCGTGTGCCCGGTTCGAGATCAATACAGAAGTCAATATCCTTATCCGGTGGCATACCAGGAAGATCTGCAGGGAACACATCCAGAAACTCACGAACTACTGAAACTGACTTAATCGAAGGTACTTGGGTAGTGTCGTTCTTGAGATGTGCCAAGAAAGCTAAACACCCTTTACTAACCATTTTCTTAGCACGAAGAAAGGAGATGATACGTACCGGATTGGAAGTGTAGTCACCCTCCCACACTAACGGGTCTGTCCCAGGCTTGGCTAACGTCACCGTTTTAGCATTACAATCCAAGATTGCAAATTGCGGAGAAAGCCAAGTCATACCCAGAATCACATCAAAATCATCCATTTCTATGATAACCAAATCTACATAAGTGTTGCTCCCCACAAAGTTTACCAAACAAGACCTATATACCTTTTCAACTACCACAGACTCACCCACCGGAGTAGAGACACGAATAGGCATCTCAAATAATTCACAATGTAAATTTAGACCATTAGCAAATGAGGAAGATACATAAGAAAATGTGGATCCAGGATCAAACAATACAGAAGCCATGCAATCACAAACCAAAAGATTACCTGTGATGACAGCATCAGATGCCTCCGCTTCAGACCGCCCAGGGAAAGCGTAACAATGGGCCCTATCGTTCATCTGTCCGTTGCCCCTACCTTGTGGTGATGTAGTGGCTCCAGTTTGCCCATCACCTCGGCCGTTTTGGTGACCACCATTTCCTCGACCACCACGTCCTCCAGAATAACGGCCTCTGCCATGACCACCTCTACCTCTAACATTTGGAGGTCTGTAACTCTGTTTTGGACAATATCTCTTAATATGTCTAATCTCCCCACATCCATAGCACTCTTTGGGTTCATGCATAGGTCTCTCAGAGAAGTGTTGACCGGTCGGAGGTGGACCCCCAACTACAGTCTGTAGTGAAGACTGAATGGGTCGAACTGCGTAACTTCCCGAACCCTATCCTTTAGTGTAAGAACCATTAAACTCACCTCCCTTTCGAAACCTCTTTGATGTCGATGTATTGGTGAAGTCGTCTGGCTTCACTCCTTCCACTTCTATCACAAAGTCTACCACTTCTTGGAAGCATTTTGCCATTGCCGCTATCTGTAAGGCCGAAATCCGCAATTCTGACCTCAACCCCTTCACAAACCGGCGAATCCGCTCTTGAGGACTGAAACAGAGTTGAGTGGCATATCTGGATAGTGCACGAAACTTAGCCTCATAAGCATTAACCGACATCCTACCTTGCTCTAGGCTCAAGAACTCATCCCTTTTCCTATCCCTCAAAGTCCGGGGGATATACTTCTCCATAAACAAACTAGAGAATGAGGCCAGTGTCATAGGTGGTGCCTCTATTGGTTGACACTCGATATGTGACCGCCACCACATTTTGGCGTTCCCTTGAAACTGATAAGTCACAAACTCCACACCAAACCGTTCTACTATACCCATCTTGTGTAGTAGCTCGTGACAGTCAACCAGAAAATCATAAGCATCCTCCGATTCAGCACCCTTGAAGACCGGAGGTTTCAATTTCAAGAACTTACTGAAAAGTTCATGCTGATCATTTGTCATTATAGGCCCAGTAGTCAGTCGTGGAAATGTGCCTATGTCCAATGGAACATCCATGCGGGGAGCCATAGTAGCCGCATGTTGTACTTCTGAAACCGGAGGTGTTGGCGCAGAAAACACTGGAGGTGCCTGACCTTGATCAGATAACCCGCTAAGATAAGCCAGAACCTGATTGATCATCTCTGGGGTAGGTTGGGGTGGCAATCCCTCATTCTGCACTTGTTCGGTTTCCCCATCCTCCCCTTCTCTTATTACTTTCTCAGTCGGTGGAGGAGTCACTGCCCTAGTATCAGATGGGCTAGGTGCTCGTCCTCTTCCCCTAGAGGACGTCCTCCCACGACCTCTACCACGGCCCCTTGCCACTGTTCTTCCTCGAGCCACGGCCCCAGTGGCTGGCTCAGTTGTTTCTTGTCGGGCCGGTGTTGGTGTTGGCGTAGTCATTGCTCTAGTTCTAACCATCTGCGAAAGAGAGTGAAGATGGTCAGATACCAATTCGTATCGCCTAGATACCAATTGGACTCAAGTAGTAGCACGAAAGAAAGAATGAAAGAGTGAAATTTTCCTAAAGTCTTATAGCCTCTCAAGGAAAATTAAAGGCGTCCCCCTACCGTTCCTTAAGACTCTACTAGACCTGTTGTTGTGTGATGAGACCAACGAACCTAATGCTCTGATACCAAGTTTTGTCACGACCCAAATCCGGGCCGCGACTGGCACCCACACCTACCATCCTATGTGAGCGAACCAACCAATCTAAACCTTAACATTTCAATGTAATAACAACAGAAAGTAATGCGGAAGACTTAAACTCATTAATAAAAACCAATTCAATAACTATCAATATTCAACATCTATTATTTCCAAAACCTGGAAGTCATCATCACAAGAACATCTACTTTAAACTACTAATTCTAAGAGTTTCTAAGAAGCTAAAAATACATAAGAAGCTAGTCCATGCCGGAAGTTCAAGGCATCAAGACATGAAGGAGAAGATCCAGTCCAAGCTAGAAGCGTTAGCTCACCCTGAAGATCCGGTGTGACGAAGACTGGCTTGAGTTACTGTTGAGTCAAAGATGACGGCACGTTTGCTGCACTCCACAAATAAACAGGAAGAAACAATAAAAGTAAGGGTCAGTACAAAACACAGGTACTGAGTAGATATCATCGGCCAACTCAAAATAGAAAACAGTATGTATTAAGCAATATCATAAAATCAACTAATATCCTTAGCATGTAGCATTTACAGTTACCATAACCCTTGGTTACAACACCAAGCACATCAATGAGGACTCACACCTCCTCATCATACTCATTTGGGAATTTAGTTCATTAGATTGGATATATATTAACATATTTCAAGATTCATTATCTTTATTCCCCTCGTGTCGGTACGTGACACTCCGCTCCTCAATATACTATCCTGGTGTCGGAACGTGACACTCCGATCCTCATTCTATCCTGGTACCGGAACGTGGCACCCGATCCATATTCTATCCTGGTGTCGGAACGTGACACTCCGATCATCATTCTATCCAGGTACCGGAACGTGGCACCCGATCCATATTCTATCCTGGTGTCGGAACGTGACACTCCGATCCTCATATACTATCCTGGTACCGGAACGTGGCACCCGATCCATATTCTATCCTGGTGTCGGAACGTGACACCCGATCCCCTAATCTCACTACTTTCATTCATCAAGCCTTCTTTTATACCAAGGCATCATCATTAACAAAGTAGATTAGGGTTTCTTTTCAAGATTTGGGATTCAATAGCTTCATCATGCTTATTTATTCATAATTACATAATCACATCATTCATGCAAGCATACAATTAAGCATATAGAAGGGTTTACAATACTACTAACACATATCATCCACTATTAAGAGTTTACTACGAATAGCATGAAAACCATAACCTACCTCCACCGAAGAATTGAATCAAGCAAGAATTTTCCCAAAGCTTGGTGTTTTCCTCTTCTTCTCGATCGTTTCTCTCTCTCCCTTCTTGTTCTTTCTATTTCTTATTCAAACCCTCTTTCTTTTACCCTAATTAGTATATAATTAAGAATAAAAGATGGCAATAATACCCCACTAATTAACTTAGGGTTACCTCTTTTAACTCCCAAGAATTTGAGTTATTAATATAAACCCACGAACTTTATAATTAAGGCCAGAATAGTCAAAAACGTCCCTTAAAACTTAACCAGAAATCCGACCAGACTGGGATTTCGCAGTCTGTGACGGCCCGTCGCGCCTGCGACGGTCCGTCCTGCTGCCCGTCACAGAGTTCAGAGACTTGATTTTGGGTGAATGGCCTGTGACGGTCCGTCACACCTGTGACGGTCCGTTCTGCCACTCCGTTACAAAGTTCAGAGAGTCGATTTTCAGTACCCAATTTCAGATTTTCTAAGTGTTTTGAAACGAGACCCTGCGACGGTCTGTCGTGCCCTTGACGGTCCGTCGTGGGGTCCGTCGCTTCTGCCAGTTTTTCCAGAATTGAAGTCTGTTGCTCAAAACGACTAAATAGGTCGTTACAACAGAAGTACGTTTGGTTGTTATCAAGATGAGCAAGTAACTAGGGTATATGTGTTTCCCACGTGTTCATAATGTAGTATTCCTAGAAATTACAATCCTTTCCTAGTGTATAACATGCAAAGTTATAAGTTAGGTATCTCTAAATCCTTGGTCCGACACCTAAAGAATTTCACCCCGCACCTTGTTATGCTACGTGTGTATAATTTACGAACCCTTACCATTACCTCATATTAGACATCATAATCGATGTATGGGTTAGTTATTACTTCGCACCAATGGAGACTAATCTATTAGATAGTATCATACTAAATCTATATTGATAATTTTTTTCCTACTAACTACCTCATTGGTCCGGTAAGTAGCAACAAGGAAATTTCTAACGTTGGCCACCGTTAAAAAGACATCTAAGCGAAATAATTATCAATTCATGCAAAACACTATTCAAGAATTGTTTAGTTGCTAGTCATACTTTGTTAATTACCCATGGTTCCCACAACCTAATTGTGGATTTAGTTACCCATGTTAGCAAGATCACAATTCGTAGTTTTAGATGATGAAATCATGAATTTACTTAGCAAGAAGAATAAACCCACAAATCACACTTGAAATTCAAACCACAAGCTTCAAAGCCGAATCTGAAAATCAACTAATAGCTAAAGTTGCAAAATCAATCTCTAATATAGAATCTAGGACAAGAATAATAGTATCTAACACCAGAAACGAGGTTTTAATACCCTATTAATAGAGAACAAAGTCTTAATAAAAAAGGAATTAAAATAAGGAAAGTTTTGTTCAAGGATGCGACTTCAACTGACGGTCCATTGTTTGCTCTGTTAGTCAGGACTAGAAAATAATTTTCCCTCTGGATGCAACCCTCTGAATCAAATGACAAACCAACATCACTTTCTGACGATCCATCTACGGGCTGTCGATACTCCTTTGTACCTCCATACTTTGAATCTTCAAAAATCAGGTACTAGAACATTCTCTGAAACAAATGATGGTTCACGAGTACAATCCGTCGATCAATCCACGGACCATCAATTCCTCTCGTGGTTCCACACTTAGTCAGACTTCCCAGATTTTCCTCAAATGTCTGAGCTACCAATCTACAATCACCACCTATGGCTTGTCGATTGAACGACAGACCGATGATTGGCTTCATAGGTCTGTTTTATGAACTTTTCTCAGTTGTCTTCTATCTTTTTTGCCCAAATATCTTTCCTTCAAAACAAGATACAAGACATCGTAAAACCACTACAAATAGGATCTAGACACACACAACTTTAAGTGAAATCCATTAGAAATACCGTGAAATCATGGTACATCGACACCCTCAACTTAGATTCATTATTTGTCCTCAAGTGACAAACTATGAACCTAAACAATAGTTCCATAGAAGAAGTACTTTAAGATCTATCAATCACATCACTATGTATTGTGACTCTTTCTTGATTAAATGCAGGCCTATGCTCTCACGTCCAATAAGCTAACTCATACGTCACATCATGACACAAATTTTACCATGCAACAGAGATCTCTACTATTTTTCCTCTCACCAAGGTATCAACTTTCTCATAATACAACTACTGCCCTCACTTCAGAATAAATCCTCAATTTTCACAAAATGATTATGCATTTTGGGTACAAGGATCTTTGTTTCAACACTCCACTTCGGATTGAGTTCAAATACAGTTAGTACTCCACCCCATAGGCTTTTTCGCTGCTTAAATTCACCACACTAGACTCTAGGATTACGGCAGGAATTACTTGGCTTGTAAGGTAGGCTCAGGGTCAGATGTGGTACATTTGGTTACATATAGTGACATTCTTCCCTCCTTAACATTACCGCTAAAATTTCTACCATTGCTTTTGACCCCCTATTTTCTTTTCTATTCTTTCCTTTGGCTTATTTCCCCTTTTAAATGTGACTATTACTGTTTTCTTTTCTTTTTTTCATTTTTCATCTTTTTTTTAGAAATTCTTTTTGAAAAGTCACATTATTATCTTATTTAAGCTTTTCTTTTCAATATCAAACTTGTCTCATACCCATTTTGGGTCTTCTCTCATTATAGCCACCCTCAAATCATGGCTTTTCCACGGGTTGAGGTACACAATACTCGAGGCTGGGTCAGGGCTAAAACGAGGTCACTTTATGCATTGGCCACCCTCAACGTAGGCTTTTGGCTTAAGTCAAGTTGCACATGTCCAAGTAGGGACTGGGACCAAAACATTAGACCTTGGGAAGGTGAGTTGGTGAATCAAACAAATTGGTCTATTACAGTCTCAACATATTTGGATTAAAATGGACAGTTATTTCATTTGGTCAACTTATTATAGGCTAGATATGGTATATTTCTAACAAGGGCCTAACTTCTAGAGTAGCTTCCCTTCACAGGACTAACCGGACAAGTTTTAGTTAGGCACCTATAGTTGAACACTCGAATATCCTCACACTCTCTTGGCACATTGTTGCACTATCAGATTATCACATTTCCCAGTCCAAGTTTTAACTGAAGGTCATGCAGTGGGTGCCTTTTTATGTCATGTTTAGATCCAACACATGTATCATATCTTAACCTATAAATGCAAGCACTACAATGGACGGGGTATAATTTTTCATTAGTCATCATAACTCCTTCTCTCATGCTTCTACTAGTTTACTCACTAATACATGCCCGTTCAATAGAAATTTAAGCAGTATTTATTGGAAAAAGAACACATGCAAGAAAACCCTAAGAGAGGATTGTGAGTAGGGGTACTCAAACTTCACTCTACAACTCACATTCCATTTACCCCACCCCACAAAACAAATTTCAGTTGTCCCCAATGCATAGTAAATGAAAGACACAAGGTGGTATGTGAAGCACACATGTGGCGCATAGTGCCGAAGATCTCTCAATAAGTGGGTGGATCTTCTTTCTTGAAGTCCGTAGGATCAGCAATTGGGATACTATCTATCGTGCCCATATCTATAGGGATCGTACCATTAGTAGGGCCATCCACCTCTATCTCCACATCCTTAGTAGTGCTCCTCGCTCCGCCCTCAAGCACAAAACTGGATGCTCCAATAACTATTTCTTGCACCCTTATCTGGTGCATCTCCTCATCTACTATCGAGGCCCTCCTTTCTTGCTCCATCTCCATCCGCTCCCTCTTTTTTGCACAAGCTTTATCATCAGCCTCAATGGTGTGGTTGGAACGGTTCCTCTTGCTATGGGCATGTGGCATAGCAAGTACGTTGAACATGACTCCAAGCACAATGTACTCTGTTAGATCAGTGAGAGAAAGCTCTGGATTAGTCCCCGCATCTCTAGGATGGTATCAACATTGGCTTGCATGCTGGCCATCTCCGTTTGGATGGCAGTGAGGTTTGTGGCGGGGGATGGTCGTGCTAAAACACATAAATCAAATGCATCAAGATGTTTGTGAAATGCCTGAATTTGTTGCTCTGCCTGCTTGGCCACCCGCTTCTCTATTCGATCCTCTGCCTCTGCTATGGACTTCTACATCCAAGACTGAATGTGATGGAGCAGGATGGAAATCTTCGCCTCTAACTTCTGGACTCGAGCTAGAGTGATTATTGCTGGAGCTGGTGGTGTGGATCTGGACAAGCTGGGGCCCTATTGGCTGCATGTATGGAGGAGGCCGGAGTGGGTTCAACATGCTCTGGTGCGGAAGGGTCAGCCCCTTGGGCTAGCACTATTGTGTCTGCCAAATTTTCGCTTAGTAGGGGAACCTCGACCTGGGGCCCTATGCAGGGTGCTGCCACATTGGCCTCATCCTTGATGAGGCCTATATCGAATGTACTTGTCAGCTGACAGAGTGTATCAAAGTGCCAAATTTGCTCACTCTCATCCCTGCACATCTGTAAGATAAGACAATGAAAGGGGTAAGTGGTGGATGTCTTGAATGCTCTCTTGTGTATCTCCGCTAAAATGAATTGTGTGAAGTCTATCTCCACCCCAGCTACAAGTGCTTTCACCATCACCTCCCTATCCCATCTAAGTACATTATCGACCTTTGTGGGTGATACACGGTGTGGAACCAACATCTAGAAAAATTTGGCCACAAAAGTGAGTGTAGCCTTCTTGATGAGCCTTCATAGATCTATAACCCAGTCAGCCGTCTCCTTATCTGCTGCAATTTACCGAACTAGCTACAGTTTCATCGCCTCCCAGTTCTCTCTACTCCTCTAAAAATTGCATCACCCGACTGTGTCCAACTAGTAATCGAACTCTTCAATGTTGCAGCTCCTGTATGAACTGATGGTAGGGCCTTATAGGAATCGGTGGATGGTGGCATCGGATATGTCGACCCCACAGCAAAAGTCTAGTTAAGAGGTGAGAGGGTCTCGTTTGGCGGGTTTTGCCCACTAATTGATTGACCCTTGGAGAGTGGCAATGTTGAAGGCATAAAATTTGTGCACGAGCTCGTCACTATATGAGCCCAAGTCCTGTGCAATTCAGTTACACTTGTGGAAAGCAAAGAGTCTGTGCACCTCTGGAACAATGTGCAAATTCCCTATGAGGACTCGATTCTCCTTATTAACCAGCCGGGTCATCACCCTTTTTTCATTGAGCATCATGGAATCTCTATATACCTTCAATTGCCCCTCGACGCACCATTGTTTGGTTTGTGTGCAATTAGCTTGAGGTCATGTGTTTTCGGTGCAGGTGCAATATCCGAACTAGTAGACTCATCAGACGAGGCTTGTTGTTCTTGACCCTCTGAAAATCTAGTGTCTCCCAGGGAGTTGGAACCGGAGGTAGTTTCAAACTTATACCCTGAACCTGAAACTATGGCAGACTCAGAGTCGGATGTTGAGCCCCTCTTTGAACTAGAAGTAGGCCTGGTTGGTGAATCAATCAGTGTGCGCTCCTCATCAGACTCGGAGGCAGTGGCTATGTATGTGTTCACCTTTCGGGGGGTGACCCTAGTGGCTCAGGATGATGTTGGTGGAGTTTGTCTACCCAGAGGGATGTAGGCCGGGTCCTGCTCTGTATTTGTCTTCTTCGATCAGCCGATAAGATGGGGCAAATGACTTGGATTTTCCCCTCGTGGAGTAAACCGATTTCATCATTGGGGCCATTGTACCTGTGGAGAAATTGTTAGTATCCTAGAATCTTAATGACACACTCGAATAACAATGGTTCGAAGAAAAAATGAAAATAAAAAATACAACTCTTGAGTGTAGGCTTAGGTCCACGAGACCCATCGACGCACTGTAGATTGAGCTACGATTTGTAAAACCCATCCTTTGTTTGGATGGGTGAAAATAGAATCTTTGATGCAAACGACAGATGTGCTGAACGAATTGTCGATCAATCGACGAATCATAGTCCACATCCGCCATTGGACACTTAATTTATTTTTAGGTGTCTTAAACGGCGGACCCCATCAATGGCTCTTTGATTGAATGATGGTTTGTAGATGGGGTCTTGTACTTTAGGCCTATGATAAATTTTAGGCCTCGTTTAAGTTCAACGTCCAAATTTCTTTAGCGAACCATTTTAACACAATCAAGTTCAAACATGATTTTCAACACATCATATGCTAGTTCGTAATTCCAAGGGTTTCTATTTTTTATAAATATCTAACCTAATTGAGTAAGAAGTGGAACCCTAGGTTGGAACATACATGGACACTTAAGACACACAACATTTTAGGTAGTTAAATTTGCTACACAACGAAATGGGTGGAAGCAATTGTTCTCCCCAACAATGAAGGAAAGAGTGTCACCGTATTCCTGAAGAAGAATATCTTCTCCAGATTTGGTACACCTAGGGACATTATTAGCGTTGGTGGCTCGCACTTCTGTAATAAATTTTTTAAGGGTTATTGGAGAAATATGGTGTTCGACATAATGTGGCTGCTCTTTACCACCCACAGACTAGCGGGCAAGTTGATTTTTCCAATTGGGAGATCAAATAGATTCTGGCAAAAACTGTAAATGCAATAGAACGGACTAAGCAAGGAGGCTAGATGATTCTCTTTGAACCTGACACACTGCATACAAGACCCCATCGGTATGTCTCCATACCAATTTATATATGGGAAGGCTTGTCAGTTACCGGTGGAGGTAGAGCACAAGGCAATGTGGGAAATGAAAACACTAATCTAGATTGGACTGGAGCATCAGAATAGAGGCTAAATGAATTGAATGTACTTGATGAGTTCTGCCTAAAAGCTTATGAAAGTTCCGCCATCTACAAATAAAACATGAAGAAGTATCATGCCAAATAATTGAAAAGCGAGAATTTGTTGTTGGAGATATTATGCTTCTATCCAAAGAGGTATCAAGGCAGATTGTGTTTACCAATGGTTGATATACTCCAAGAGAGAATCATAGAGGTAGGTAATAGCTCCAGGTATTCCATTCATGCGGGTTCCACCAAGATGTACCGCAATTTGAGAAAAGTATATTGTTGGAATGGTAAGAAGAAGGTCATTGTCAAATTCGTTTCTAAGTGTCTATTTAGCAACAAAGTTAAAGTAGAACACAAAAGGCCCGATGGTTTTCCTAAGAATATAAAACTTCCAGAATGGATGTTGGATATGATTAATATATATTTCATCAAAGGCTTATCAAAGTCTCGCAGACAACATGATTATGTTTGGGTGAATGTTGATAGAATGACCAAGTTAGCCTACTTTCTGTGGGTAAAGACTACCCACTTAGGAGCATATTAAGCCCGATTATATATTCAGGAGGTAGTAAGACTTCATGGAGTTCCAGTCTCCATTATTTAGATATAGGTACACAATTTACTGCACAGTTCTTGAAATATTTTCAGAAAGAATTGGGTTCAAAGGAGAAATTAAGTATTACTTTTAATCCTCAAGCAAATGGGCAAGTAGAGAACACTATTCAAACATTTGAAGATATTTTGAGGGCATGTGAGATTGATATCAAAGGTAATTGGTATGATCACCTACCCCTTATTGAATTTTCTGACAGCAGTAGTTACCACTCTAGCATCCAAATGGATCTCTTTATGGGAGAAGATACAGATCTCCTAATGGATTGTTTGAAGATTCAAAAGCAGGGTTGATGGGACTAGATTTAGTTCATAGAGCTATAGAGATGGTGAATGTGATTTAAGAGAGGTTGAAAATGACACATAGTCGTCACAAAACCTTAATTAATGTTAGGATAAGGGAGTCACAGTTTGCATTAGATGGTTGGGTATCCTTGAAAATTTCACCAATAAAGGATATTATGAGGTTTGGTAAGAAGGGAAAGCTTAGTCCCCGGTATGTTAGTCATTATAGAATTTCCAAGAAGATTGGCAAAGTAGTTTACAAGGTGGAGCTACCACAAGAGTTATTAGCGGTTCATCCAGTATTTCATGTCTCCACGCTAAAGAAGTGCATGCACAATCCTTCATTGATTATACCAACTGAAAATATTGGGATCAAGGATAACTTATCTTATGAAGAGATTTCGTTTCATATTTTAGATCGTCAAGATCATAAGTTGAGGAAAACAATTTTTTTGAAGAAGCTGCTTGAGAAGATGAAGAGAATATGAAGAAGAGATATCCACATCTCTTTGAATATGGAAAAATGCAAACCAAGATACTAATTCTCTTCTTAGTACTCTCTAAATGATGAGTGATCATGTTGTCTGTTTGCTATTGTTTGTTGGGTGTTTGAACTTGATGTAACCACCCTTAGCCTAGTAAGACTAGTCTCATTCAAGGACAAATGTTTCCAAGGGGGAGATATTGTAACATCTCACTATTTGAAATAGATAGAAAGAAGCTAATAATTTGACATAATCATATTTTGGAAATAATGACAAATCTGAAAATTCGTTTAAGTTACGAAAAGTGAGTTTTTGGTCAACTTCAAACAGCCATAACTCCTAGATTAGGACAAGTTAGGTGTACTTCCAGATATAGTTAGAAAGATATTGGAATGATCTTTCCAACTCCTCCGAGTTTGCGTGATTCCGAGTTCCTATGAGTGAGATATGCCCTTTGGAAGTTAGGTTGTTCTAATAAGGAAATGTTCAATCCGCATTTTTGAGGGTATTCTAGTCATTGACCGATTATTTTAATCCGTTTTTAGGAGTTTAATATGGATCAAATCAAATTTTAATCAGTTTTACAAATTTGGAATTATGCTAGGGCTTGGAGAAATGAGAAAAGGGGAGAGAGAAAAAGAAAGGACAAGATTCATCAAGATTGATCAGTCTAATTGATGTTTTCTCCAAGAATTTATTCCTACCAGGTATGTAATGCTTTTTTAACATTGGGATTATTCCCCCACATGCCATACATACTTCTTTCAACATGGATTCGTCCTAAAAGAGTTTGACAGTTGATGATCTTGATACCTATTTTTGAATTTGATTGAATGTTTTACAAAATCTTCAACAAACATTTTAAATTTGTTTTAAGACTTAAGTTAATGTTAAGCAAACGGTAAAGATTTGAGGTTCTTTTCTTAAAATAAGGATATGGGAACTATTTATTCCCCAGAAGTTTAAATTATTTTCACAACTGACAAAGAAAGGGAACATCGACTCCAAAAGAGCTTTAAGCTAACTTTTGAGTAATTATCTGAAACCAAAAACAGTTTTGTCTATACAAATACATGAGCTAAGCACATTTTAATAGTATTATTGAGAACAGATATGGGGATGCGAGTTCATATCAACTCAAGTCTCTACAAACCATTTAGCCAACATGGGTAGTAAAAGATCATAATTTTTAGATGACTCCTTAAGATAAGCTAGTAGATCCACTAAGTTAAGTAGTTCCATATGCAGGCAAAGTACAGGAAGTTCTGGTTGTATGGGCGAGATTCTATACCATCACTTAGGCTCATAGTGGTGGTTGTCATTTAGAGAAGTGATCACATAAACTATATTAATTTACTATAGGGAAAGCTAGTCCCGATCATCATAGCTTTTTTGTGAGTTCTCAAGGACTCCTTTCTTTTCTTCCTAGTTTTTCATATGGTATGATGATCGAGGGTCATTTCTCGACATCCCTCTTTGTCTATAGGATTCATACACAGTTAGTAATTAAGTTGTCTCTACATTATCATTTAGAGGTTGTTGAAAGACTTAACTTGTGTCACGACCCAAAACGAGCCGCGAGTGGCACCCACGCTTATCCTCCTAGGTGAGCGAACCAACAAATCTAAACCCCAACATTTACCAGTATATCAATCATAAATAGCAAAAAAATAATGCGGAAGATCCAAAACTCATTAACGAACTCAATTAAATCAACTTCTAAAATTAAATACTTATTATTCCCAAAATCTAAAAGTCATCACACCAAGAACATCTATCCTCGAATTTCTAAATCTAAGAGTATTTAAGAATCTAAAAAATAGTAAAAAGATGGTCCATGTCCGAACTTCAAGACATCAAGACGTGAAGGAGAGAATCCAGCACGAGCAAGGAATAATAGCTCACCCTGAATTCTGATATGCTGAAGACTAGCTAGATCTGAGGACGAGTCGAAGTCGATGGCACGGTTGCTGCACTCCACAAATAACAAAGAAGAAAATTACAAGTAGGGGTCGGTACAAGGAACACGTACTGAGTAGGTATCATCGGTCAACTCAGAGTAGAAAGCAATATATACTGAATAATAATATAAATCAACCATAATACTCAACAGGTGAAAATCAACAAGTATAAGAACCATTGACAACAACACCAAGCACACCTACGAGGACTCAAGCCTCCACACCATACTCATTTGGGAAAATAGGTTCTTTGAATTTGAGTACATTAACATAATTCAAGATTCATTCTCTTTATCATTATCGTGTCGGAACGTGACACCCGATCCCCTAATACTACCGTGTCAGTACGTGACACCCGATCCCTAAATACTAACGTGTTGGTACGTGACACCTGATCCCCTAATACTACCATGTCGGTACGTGACACCCGATCCCCTAATGCTACCGTGTCGGAACGTGACACTCCGATCCATTTATCTCATTATTTTAGTTCATCAAGCCTTCTTTATGTCAAGACAACATCTTAATAGAGAGGATTTAACATTAAAGATTCAACAGTCTCATCATTCTGACCACCACAATTACATAATCACAATCGATATTTAGAGTTTATCTATCACATAGAAATAAACCATAACCTACCTCCACCGAAGAATCGTGATCAAGCAAGCTACTTCCCAATGTCTTTGCTTTCCTCTTCGCTCTTCTCTTCCTCGCTCGTTCTCCCTCTCTATTCTTTTTATTTTTCTTCTCCGGATTCTTTTTCTTTTACCCTAATTGTCATATAATCAATTATAAAAGATGATAAAAGTAACCCACTATTTACTCTCTTATTAACTTCTTTAACCCCCAAGTAAATAAATTATTAAACTTACCCCACTAATTCCATAATTATAATCATGAATAGTCCAAAACACCCCGTTAAAACTTTTAGTAGAAATCCGACCCATTCGGTGTTACGCCGCTTGTGACGGTCCGTCGTATCTACGATGGGCCCGTCCTGCAGGTCCATCACAAAGTTCAGAGAGTTAAATTCAGTAAAGAAATTTGTGACGGTCCGTCGTATCTACGACGGTCTGTGCTGCAGTTCCATCGCGGAGTTCAGAGAGTCGCTCCTAATACCCAGATTTTCAGAGTTGAAGTGTTTTGGAACGGAGACTCTCGACGGACCGTCGTGCCTGTGACGGTTCGTCCTGCCTGCCGTCAAGGGTAATGAGGAGAGCAACAGAAGAAATTACACAAGTATGGGACGACAGAGTCCATCACGGTCCGTCGTGACCATGATGATCCGTCGCGTGATCCGTCGACCCAGTTAGTTTTTATCAAAAATAGTTCTACTGCTCGAACCGACTAAACATGTCATTACAATAGATACCAATTTACCCATCGTTCGTCCCCGAACGATCACAAGAAGAAAAGCAAGGGCGAGAAAGATTACCTGAGTCTGTAAAAAATGTGGATATCTTTCTTGCATATCAGCCTCATTCTCCCAAGTGGACTCTTCAATTGGCCGATTCTTCCACCGAATCTTGATAGATACAATCTCCTTTGATCTCAACTTGCGGATCTCTCTACCTAAAATAGCAACAGGCTCCTCCTCATAAGACAAATTCTCATCCAGGAGAACTGAATCCAAACGAATAATGTAGTTTCCATCACCATGG
Source organism: Solanum lycopersicum (assembly GCF_036512215.1). NCBI lineage: Eukaryota > Viridiplantae > Streptophyta > Magnoliopsida > Solanales > Solanaceae > Solanum > Solanum lycopersicum. The sequence goes on from NC_090804.1 coordinate 38,525,791, forward strand.
TATTTTTTCAGCAGACACATGAAATACCGGGTGCACCCTCGAGAGTCCTGGAGGCAATGCCAATTCATAAGCCACCTCCCCCCCCCCCCCCCCGCGCGCTTCAGAACTTCAAATGGACCAATATACCTCGGGCTAAGCTTACCTCGCTTCCCAAACCGCATCATCCCTTTCATGGGTGAAACCTTCAGCAAGACTTGTTCACCCTCCATAAAATCCAAGCCCCTAACCTTTCGATCTGCATATTCTTTCTGCCTGTTCTAAGCAGCTAGAAGCTTCTCGTGAATGAATTTCACTTTATCTAACGATTCCCTCAGAAGATCAGTACCCCATGGTCTCACCTAAAATGCATCAAACCAACCAATGGGAGACCTACATCTCCTCCCATACAATGCCTCAAATGGGGCCATATCAATACTTAAGTGATATCTATTATTGTATGAAAACTCTACTAAGGGTAAGAAGTTATCCCAATGACCACCAAATTCTATCACACATGCACGAAGCATATCCTCCAACACCTGAATCGTTCGCTCAGACTGACCATCGGTTTGAGGGTGAAATGCAGTACTAAGATCCAACCTAGTACCTAATTCAGCCTGCAATGTTCTCCAAAACTTAGAAGTAAATTGCGTACCTCTGTCTGATATGATGGAAAGTGGAACTCCATTCAATCAAACAATTTCTGAGATATAGATTTTGGCTAACTTCTCTGCATTCTAAGTTATCTTGACCGGAATGAAGTGAGCAACCTTAGTTAATCTGTCGACAATTACCCAAATAGAATCAAACTTACCCAATGTCTTTGGAAGACCAACCACAAAGTCCATTGCAATTCTTTCCCATTTCCATTCAGGAATGGGCATTTTCTGAAGTGTTCCTTCGGGCCTCTGGTGCTCATGTTTTACATGCTGACAATTCGGGCACTGGGCAACAAAGTCAACAATGTCACGCTTCATCCTACTCCACCAAAAATGTTGCTTTAGGTCACGATACATCTTGGTTGCACTAGGATCTATAGAGTACCTTGAACTATGAGCCTCTGTAAGGATAGTGTGAATCAAATTATCAATACGGGGCACACATACCCTTCCCTTAATTCTCAAAACGCTTTCCTCATCAATTATTGCCTTTTTAGCCTCTCCTCGTAATACCATATCTCGAATTCGGCTCAATTTCCCATCAGTAAACTGTTTTCCCTTAATCTTGTCAAGAAAAGAATATCTTGCCTCCACACAGGCCAAAAATCCTCCCTTCTCCAGTACTTCCAGCCTCATAAAGTCATTAGCCAGAGTCTGAACCTCTCTAGCCAATGGGCGTCTAGAAACCTGTAAGTGGGCTAGACTTCCTATGCTCCCTGTCTTTCTACTTAAGGCATCTGCCACAACATTAGCTTTTTCTAGGTGATACAAGATAGTAATATCATAGTCCTTCAGTAATTTCATCCACCTCCTCTGCCTTAAATTCAAATTTTTCTGAGTAAAGACATACTGTAAACTACGATGATCTGTATAGACTTCACACTTGACCCCATATAGATAATGTCTCCATTGATTTAATGCAAACACGACGGCAGCCAACTCCAAATCATGGGTCGGATAGTTACGTTCATGTACTTTCAATTGTCTCGAAGCATAAGCAATTACATTTCTCTCCTGCATTAGCACTGCACCCAACCCAGCATAAGATGCATCACAGTAAACAATGAAATCCTTACCTTCCACTGGCAAGGTAAGAATTGCTGCCGTAGTCAACAAGGTCTTGAGGCTCTGGAAGCTTTCTTCACATTCGTCCGACCATACAAATTGAACATTTTGCTTAGTCAAATTTGTCAATTGAGAAGCGACAGAAGAAAATCCCTTGACAAATCGACGGTAGTAACTAGCTAAACCAACAAAGCTCCTTACCTCTGTAACATTAGTAGATCTTACCCAATTCTTCACTACTTCAATCTTAGATGGATCCACCCTCACTCCATCCTTGGAAACCACGTGCCCTAAGAAGGACACTGAATCTAGCCAAAACTCACACTTGGAGAATTTGGCATAAAACCTTTTCTCTCTTAACAACTGCAATACAATTCTCAAATGCTCCTCATGTTCTTTCCTGCTCTTTGAATATATCAGTATATCATCAATAAATACGCTAACAAAGAGGTCTAGATATGGCTTACAAATCCCGTTCATCAGGCTCATGAACGCAGCATGGGCATTCGTAAGCCCAAAAGACATTACTAAAAATTCATAATGCTCATACCTGGTTCGAAAAGCAGTTTTTTGCACATCTGCTGCCTGTATTTTCAATTGGTGATAACTAGATCTCAAATCGATTTTTGAAAAGGTACAAGCACCTTGTAATTGATCGAACAAATCATCAATGCGAGGAAGAGGATACATGTTCTTAATAGTTACCTTATTCAGTTGCCTGTAGTATATGCACATTCGAAAACTTCCATCCTTCTTCTTCACAAATAAAACAGGAGCACCCCAAGGGGATGCACTTGGTCTAATAAAGCCTTTACCTAACAATTCCTGAAAATGGGTCTTTAACTCCCTTAACTCAGCTGGGGCCATTTTATAAAGGGGTATGGAAATGGGGCGAGTACCCGGCTCCAAATCAATACAAAAATCAATATCCCTATCTGGTGGCATACCAGGAAGGTCTGCAGGAAACACATCCAGAAACTCACGGACTATCAAAACAGACTTAATCGAAGGTACTTTGGAAGTATCATCTCTGAGATAGGCCAACAAAGCTAAACAACCCTTACTAACCATCCTCTTAGCACGAAGAAAGGAGATGATACGAACTGGGGTGGAAATATAGTCACCCTTCCACACTAGCGGATCTGTCTCAGGCTTGGCCAATGCAACAGTGTTAGCATTACAATCTAAGATTGGAAAATTTGGAGAAAGCCAAGTTATACCTAGAATTACATCGATATCAACCATCTCAAGAATAATCAAATCTACATGAGTATTGCTCCCCATAAAAGTCACAAGACAAGACCTATACACCTTATCAACTATCACAGACTCACCCACAGAGTAGAGACATAAATAGGCATGTCAAGCAGATCACAATGTAAATCAAGACCAGTAGCAAACGAGGAAGATAGATATGAAAATGTGGATCCAGGATCAAATAATACAGAAGCTATGCAATCACAAACCAAAAAATTACCTGTGATAACAGCATCAGATGTCTCTGCTTCAGACCTCCCGGGAAAAGCATAACAATGGGCCCTATCATCTGTCTGCCCGTTGCCCCTACCATGTTGTGCTGCCGTAGTTCCAACTTGGCCGCCACCCCGGCTGATTTGGTGACCACCATTACCTTGACCACCATGTCCTCCCGAATAGTGGCCTCTCCCATGACCACCTCTACCTATAATTATTGGGGTCTGTAACTCTGTTTTGGACAATGCCTCTTAATATATCCAGTCTCTCCACATCCATAACAATCTCTGGAGTCAAGCATAGGTCTCTGTGAAAATGACGAAATCTGGGGATAACCTCCAAACTCAGAGAAATATTGACTGGTCTGCGATGGACCTCCAGCTACAACCTGTAGAGAAGACTGAATAGGTCGGGCTGGATAACCTCCTGAACTCTGCCCTCTGGAGTAAGAACCACTAAACTCATCTCCCGTACGGAACTTCTTGGATGTCGACGCCATGGTGAAGTTGTCTGGCTTCACCCCCTCCACCTCTATCACAAAGTCAACCACTTCCTGAAAGGATTTTGCTGCAGCAGCTACCTGTAAGGCTGGGATCTGCAAATCATACCTCAATCCTTTCACAAAGCGGCGAATCCACTCTTGTTGACTGAAGCAAAGCTGAGTGGCATACCTAGATAGCGCACGCAATTTGGCCTCATAAGCAGCAACAGACATCCTTCCTTGCTCTAGGCTTAGGAACTCATCTCTCCTCCTATCACTCAAAGTCTGGGGTATATACTTCTCCATAAATAAGCTAGAGAATGATGCCCAAGTCATAGGTGGTGCCTGTGCTGGTTGACACTCAACATACGATCGCCACCACATTTTGACAATCCCCTGAAACTGATAGGTCACAAACTCAACACCGAATCGTTCTACTATGTCCATCTTATTAGCAGCTCATGACAATCAACCAGAAAATCATAGGTATCCTCAGATTCAACACCCTTGAAGACTGGAGGTTTCAACTTCAAGAATTTAGTGAAAAGTTTATGCTGATCACTTGTCATTATAGGCCCTGTAGTCAATCGAGGAAATGTATCTACTTCCAATGAGGCATCCATGCGGGGAGCCACAGCAGCTGCATGTTGTACTCCCGAAACCTGAGGTGCTGGTACAGGAATTACTGGAGGTGTCAGGCCCTGATCAGATATCCCGCTAAGATAAGCAAGAACCTGGTTGATCATCTCTGGGGTAGGTTGGGGTGGTAATTCCTCATCTTGCACCTGTTCATTTTCCCCTTCTTCACCCTCTCTTACTACCTCATCAGTCGGTGGAGGAGTCACCGCCCTATTACTAGCTGGACCAGGTGTTTGTCCTCTACCTCTAGAGGACGTCCTCCTGCGACCTCTACCACGGCTTCTTGCCACTGCTCCTCCTCGAGCTACAGCCCCAATGGTTGGCTCAGACGCACACTGTCTTACTGGTGTTGGTGTTGGCACAGTTGTTGCTCTAGTTCTAACCATCTGCGAAATAGAGTGAGATTGTCCGATACCAATTTGTATCAACTAAATACCAATTGGATCGAAATAATAGCACGAAAGAAAGAAAGAATGGATTTTCCTAAAGTCCTATAGTCTCTCAAAGAAAAGTAAGGGCGTCCCCCTACCGTTCCTCAAAACTCCACTAGACTCGTTCTTGTGTGATGAGACCAATGAACCTAACACTCTGATACCAAGTTTGTCACGACCCAAAACGAGCCACGAGTGGCACCCACACTTATCCTCCTAGGTAAGCGAACAAACAAATCTAAACCCCAACATTTACCAGTATATCAATCATAAATAGCAAAAAAATAATGCGGAAGATCCAAAACTCATTAACGAACTCAATTAAATCAACTTCTAAAATTAAATACTTATTATTCCCAAAATCTGGAAGTCATCACACCAAGAACATTTATCCTCAAATTTCTAAATCTAAGAGTATTTAAGAAGCTAAAAAATAAAAAAAAAGTTGGTCCATGTCCGAACTTCAAGACATCAAGACGTGAAGGAGAGAATCCAGCACGAGCTAGGAATAATAGCTCACCCTAAATTTTGATATGCTGAAGACTGACTAGATCTGAGGACGAGTCGAAGTCGATGACACACATACTGCACTTCACAAATAACAAAGAAGAAAATTACAAGTAGGGTCAGTACAAGGAACACGTACTGAGTAGGTATCATCGGCCAACTCAGAATAGAAAGCAATATATACTGAATAATAATATAAAATCAATCATAATACTCAACAGGTGAAAATCATCAAGTATAAGAACCATTGACAACAACACCAAGCACACCTACGAGGACTCAAGCCTCCACACTATACTCATTTGGGAAAATAGGTTCTTTGAGTTTGAGTACATTAACATAATTCAAGATTCATTCCCTTTATCATTATCATGTCGGAACGTGACACCCAATCCCCTAATACTACCGTGTTGGTACGTGACACCCGATCCCCTAATACTACTATGTCGGTACGTGACACCCGATCCCCTAATGCTATCGTGTCGGAACGTGACACTCCGATCTATTTATCTCATTATTTTAGTTCATCAAGCCTTCTTTATGTCAAGACAAGATCTTAATACGGAGGATTTAAGATTGAAGATTCAACAGTCTCATTATTCTGACCACCACAATTACATAATCACAGCATACAAACACACAATCAAGCATATAGAAGACTTTACAATACCACCCAATACATATCGATCACTATTTAGAGTTTATCTATCACATAGAAATAAACCATAACCTACCTCCACCGAAAATCGTGATCAAGCAAGCTACTTTCTAATGTCTTTGCTTTCCTCTTCGCTCTTCTCTTTCTCGCTCGTTCTCCCTCTCTATTCTTTTTATTTTTCTTCTCCAGATTCTTTTTCTTTTCATATAATCAAGTATAAAAGATGATAAAAGTAACCCACTATTTATTCCCTTATTAACTTCTTTAACCCCCAAGTAAATAAATTATTAAACTTACCCCACTAATTCCATAATTAAAATCATGAATAGTCCAAAACACCCCTTTAAAACTTTTAGCAGAAATCCGAGCCAGTCGGGGTTATGCCGCTTGTGACGGTCCGTCGTATCTACGACGGGCCGTCCTGCAGGTCCGTCACAAAGTTCAGAGAGTTAAATTCAATAAAGAAATTTGTGACGGTCCGTCGTATCTACGACGGTCCATGCTGCAGTTCCGTCGCGGAGTTCAAAGAGTCGCTCCTAGTACCCAGATTTTCAGAGTTGAAGTGTTTTGGAACGGAGACTCTCGACGTACCGTTTATTTTAGCATGAATTTGTCCTAAAAAGATTGAAATTTTGATTTTCTTTATGTGTTCTTGAATTTGCTTTCGTTCTTGAATTTAGCTGAGAATGAGGAGTTCCTGAGATAATAGTATTGATTATTAGAGTTTCTTTGATGTATATTATTGTGTACATGTATTGGATGTATGACCCTTTGGTAAATTGAGAAAAAGAATCAAATTAAAGTTAGAAAATAAGTTGAAAATTCATCATGAATACCTATGCGAAGCTGGCGCGACGCACCCCATTTGCACCAGAGAGGCTGGGGCGGCGCGCCAACTCGGATCCATTTTGCAACATTTGATTTTAAGGGCTGGCGATTTGCGCCAGTCGTGCGCCCGGGATGTCTGGCCCCACCTGTTCTTTGTCGTTTAGCCCGTCTAAGTCCTTCTAAAGTGAACTAACACTTCCTATCAATTCTAACTACTATAAATAACTTCTAAGCATCTAGAAATCACCCGTAAATACGAATCACTTTGATTCATAAATAAAAAATTCAAGGAACCTAAAGAGCCAAGTCTAGAGATTTCTTAGAGTTTTTCCAAAAGTCTTTTGCACATGTTTTAAACTTGTTTTAAAGACTTGAACACTTAGTTGAGTGATAGTAATAGTGAAGTTCAGTTCTTCAAATGATTATATGGGAACTAAGTATTTCCGAGACTTAAAATGTTTTTACATTTAGACAAGAGATGAAACACCGATTTCCAAACGAGTTTCATGAGTAGTTTTGAGTTTCACTTTCTTTAAGAGACAAGGTTTTTGAGTACTAAGCTCAAACCACGGAGAAAGAGTTATGTTTTTAAACATATGAGCCGAGTTTATCATGGAAGTAGTATTAAGCATCGATATGGGAACGAGTTCATAATAAATCAAGTCTCCATAAACCATGTAGTCTTTGTTGGTAGAAGGGTCATACTTTTTAGATGATTCGTTAAGCTTATTAGACTAGTGGATTCACTTAGTTGAGGCATTCTACATTCTCACAAGTTATAAAATAGTTCGGGTATGTGGTCTAGACGTTACACTATCACATCACTCATAGTGATATATACACACACATTGACTTGTATCATATTTTTCACATGCGTTACTTGCTAGTTTATTTTACTGAATAATAATGACGATGACGATTCCTAAAAAAATAAATATCATGCTTTTGTATCTCAAAATCGTCAACACTCGTTATATTTAATGATAAAACATATTACTTGCTATCATTATATTATTTTCCTACTTACTAAAGTATTCACGTATTTTTTATTTAATTTTTTGCTACATATTAAATTTACTTTAGAATAACAATAAATTCAATACTTATTGGAGCTTCTAGAATGTTGAGTAAAATATCTTTTGATACTGTTTTATTATATAAATATTAACATTAGATCAAAACTAAATGGTTAAGGTGAATATTTAAAGAATATAATGAAATTTTTAGATTTTTTTTTGTATCTAGAACTATCTATTTATTGGTATAAATATGTGTCACCCACATAAGTTGTAACCAAGACAGTTCAATAAATAAAGTTCTCCTTTCCAAAACCGTCATTCTCCTTCATGAATATTTCCTTTTACACCACCGAGAACATGAAAAATTTGAAGAATAGAAAGCCTTGTGTTCTTATAGCACTCTTTCAAGGCAAAGGCCAAATAAACCCATCCATGTCTTCAATTTTCCAAACAATTAATCAATCAAGGAATTGAAGTCTTTTTAACCACGAGCCTATTAGCTTTAGTAAAATAAAAGAACTCCCAAACGTTGAAACATTAAAGCTTTGCTCCTTTTCTCTGATGGCTGATGACTTTTATTTGATCTATTCATCTACAGAGTCTCGGGGGTCAAAATTCATTTTCAATTTGATCCAATAAAATGCAAAAACTGGTACATGTTTACATCACTACTTATTTCAAATAGGGCGAAATGTCATAGCGACATAAAAATGCCAATTAACTCAATTTTAATGAACTTAAAGAATAAATGAAATTTTAAAGGAGTCTCCACCTAATTTTAGGAAAAAACTAGAAAATCAACTAAAGTGGTCTACGAAACAATTAAATTCTAGGTAAGGGGTTAACGTTATTTCGAAGGAAAGATTTAGACATACGTAGAAATCTACAACTACGGGTCCCGATTGAATTCAATTTTTCAAAATTAAGGAGAAAATAAAAACAATACACAAGTATAATAATATGCAATATACACAAGTAATAAAAATAAAATAATAATATAAGACACGGCCTAAAATTTTTCTAATATTGATAATATACTATAATAAATAAACAATATGATTCGAACTTTATTCAAGTAGCTCCAATGGAAAGCAACTTCGTTTACATATAAAGACACGTAATAAAAGTGTTAGTGCTAAATAAATATTAATAAAAATGAATAACTCAAATAATAACTTAAAAATTAAAATCCGTCTTATTAACATGGAGGCCTAGGAAATAGACAGTAATTTCTTCATCCAATAATCAACTACAAATATATAAATTTAAACTAAATTTCAATCTTTTAAAATGGAAATGCCTACAAAACAGAAGTAGAGATTTTCTCCTACTAGAAACTCGAGCCTACCTCTTCTGGTTGAAGTTTCGATCAACCGGGTATTCCCCTCCTAAGCCCAAATTTACCCGCACAGGGAAAGATCTCAATAGGCCTATGGCGGGCAAGCTCCACTACAGGGCCGGGACAAGAAATAGGCGTGGGAAAGAGTCTGTAACAAAATCAATTGAATAGACAGAGAAGCCCGGTAAGCCTATCGATTCAAGCAAGTCCGACTAGTTTAGTGTCTCCTTCTAGACTTCTAAAAGCGGGTGATTTTAAGTCCAGAGCCTATTCTATTGACCAAAATTTACTTGTAAACACAAAATTACATAAACTACAAAAAGATAACATAACTTGTGACACCACAATAATAATGGCAACAAAATGAAGCCACATTTATGACAAAAAAGATATAAAGTAGGAAAAAATAGCGAAATAAAATAAAGAGACCATGAGAGAAATATGTCATCAACACAATAAGGTGAACGGAATCATATTTAACAAAACATATTAAAATATATACCAAATTTAAAAACTGGAACACATATAAACATTAATAAAATAAAATAGTAACAAAATGTACAAGTCAACTAAGAATTAAATAATAGAAACACAAAGAGAGAAAAAATGAAAATTAATCAAATATTAAAAAAATAATAATAATAATAAACAATCACGACAAGATAACAGTTAAGTGTAAGTACTTAAAAATGTCTAAGCTATAAAGTTGCTTTCAGCCATAGGAAATATTAATATTAAAAAATAAAAATAAAAACAGTAAAAATCAATAATATGTTTATAAAAATAACAATTCCTAATCAAAACAAAAGGGGCACATATATGAATTTTTAGGCCAAGTAGCTACAGATAGATATAAACAAAAATATGAATAAAAGAATGGGATAGTCGAGGTAAAATTTTAACAAGGAAATGAGGGAACAATATTGGAAAATATCAAATTCGATCAGACCAATACAAAAACCTATGAAATTAAACAAAAACTGAGATTATCGAAGGGAAATAAAACATGAAATAATTAAAGGAACAAACATAACAAGAAAAAGGGTTGGGGTTCTGTAATATACCATTCTTCGATCAAAAGATAACCAGACATTGACGGACACAGAGGTTGTTGTCGCTGATTTCAAAGCTCATAGCTTGTCTCCGCCGGAGCTGAAATCTAACTGATAACTTGTTTATGGTTCTTATATGATGGTTGTTTTCAAACAAGTTTTGGGTTGTTTGGTGGCTGTTCTTGTGAGAAAAAATGGTGGTTTAATAATGAGGTGTTGGGTCTGCTGATTTTCGTGGTTGTTGTCTGTCGGAGATGGGGGTTACTGGTGGCTACTTCAAGTGGGAATGGGTCTGGTTTGACGGGTCAGTTTTTTGTTGGTAGTGTTATGGGTTGTGAGTTGGTTGTTTCTCCGATGGGTTTTGAAAGGTGATTGAGGAACAGCTGCTGGTGGTGATTCAGGCGAATAGAAGAGTAAAATGGGTGTTTGGAGGTGATGGTTGCTGGCCGGAAACGGAAAGAGAGAAGGAAGGCGAAATGGGGGATAATTGGGTGGTGGACACGCCAGATCCTGGTAGAGTTCCGATGAGTTGCCGGGAGAAGCTCATGAACACTAAAGAGACCTTTCTTCAAATAACTGAAAAATTTAGAACCCAACCCTAAATTATTTTATCCACCCCCATCCTTACTTCATGACTAAGAAAGAAGTTAAATAGAAAATCAAAAATCACATGTATTTACAATATCATTATCTAAAAAACATAAGGATCGAAATCACTATTAAATATAAATATTTGTGTATGAAATATTATCTATATTTGAATAAATTTTTAGATTGTGCAAAATATTAAAATAAATATTAGCAAAGATAACACATAAAAAAAAATATTTATAAAATATAATAAATGTAATCAATGACATGTAATAGTGTAATTTAACAAAAATACCAGTTTAATAAAAATGAACGGGTGTGACAAAAAATAATGTTATTAAAATAACTCATAAAATTTTTAAAATTTTGACAAATAGAAATAGTTATCGATAAAGTTATTGAAAATTATAACATTGTATTTTGAACTATTAAATAAATAAAATTTAAATTATATGAATTTTTAAAATGTTTGGTCAAAATTAAGTGTCAACACTATCGATTTTTTACATAACATATATACAATTATCTTGGAATGGATGGTTTAGTGATCAAAAAAATTAATCCCATCTACATTATTTTGTATCCATCCAGCCATAGTTTTTTATGTTTACTATTATAGATTCACAAACTATTAGGATTATTTCAAAAAAATGTAATACTAAGGATAAAATAATAGAGTTACCGGATTGTCACCACTTAGTCCAATTGATTTTCTGTCTTTTGTGTTTGATGAAGTGGAAAGTACCAACTGAGCAGTTAACTCTATTAAAAGGCATATTGAAATGTTGAATAATGAAGAAAATCAAATAGTTCTTGTGAACACTTTTGGTGCATTGGAGTTTGATGCTTTGAGAATTTTAAAGCATGTTACTATGGTGGAAATTGGATCTTTAATTTCTTCATGATGATACTTTTCGAGCACATATGATTGAGACTAGTTCGAAGAATTATATGGATTGGTTGAACTCAATGAATAAGGGATCAGTTAACTACATAGAATTTGGTAGTTACTTGAAAATATCAAGTCAATTGATGGAGCAGATTGATATACCGTGGTTTCACGGTATTATTAATACTTTTTCCTTAAGTTTAGTGTGTCCAAAAGCCTTTTTGTGATAATTTTTACATAAGCATCTCTTTGTTTTGCACAAAATCTGTCCAAAGCTAAATGCAGAGATTTTGAGCGAAGAATTGCAGAAGAGACCACCTACGGAGCTGATGACGGTCCATCGTGCTTGTGACGGTCCGTAGGTGGCAGCGTAGAGAAGCTGCTGAAGGAAGATGGGGAAGTCTGACCAAGTGTGGGGTTACGTAGCTTGTGACGGTCCGTTCTGCAGATTCGTCATGAAGTTCAGAGAAGTGATCCACTACCCAGATTTCAAGAGTTGAAGTGTTTTGAAACGAAGACCCTCGACGGACCGTTGTGCCTATGACGGTCCGTCATAATTGTCGTCGAGGGGAATGAAGATAGCAATAGAAGAAATTGCACAACTATGGGACGACGGAGTCCATGACGGTCCGTCGTGACCATGACGGTCCGTCGCGTGGTCCGTCGACCCAGCCGCGTTTTGATAGATTTCCAGCAATTAGAATCCTTGTTTAATTAGGTTTTTATTTTTTATAAATAGTTTGAAAAACCTCGTTTTTGAGGTTAGACTCTATGAAGTTAAACTCTATGAGATTAGACATCAGATTTTTAGACTTTGTGTATTAGTGTTGGATTTTGAGATTCTTGCAAGTGATTTTTTGGGATACTAATCAAGCAAACTTTGGCTTTTACTCTTTCTCATTGAAGTAAGTACATGAATTCGTATTTAATATATTTGAATATTGTGTTTATGGCTATGAGTAACTAAACTCCATAACTAGGGTTGTGGGAACCATAGGCAAATAATGAGATAAACCCTAACTAAAATAACAATTCTAGATTAGTGTCTTGCATGTATTAATAATTCTTTCATTTAGAAGTCTTTTTAATGAATGACCAACGTTAGAACTCGCCTTAATGCTACTTGCCGGACCAAGGAGGTAGATAATAGGAAAAGAATTATTAACATAGATTTAGTGTATACTATCTAATAGGCTAGTATTGATTGGTACGAGGTAATAACTTAGTCAAATATCATATACAATGCTTAATATGAGGTAAGGATAAGGGTTAGGATAGCAACACACGTAGCCGGACCAAGGTGCGGAGTGAGATTTTCTGGATGCCGGACCAAGGATTTAGAAATACATAACTTATCACTTTGCATGCAAGATACTAGGAAAGAATTGTTATAGTTAGAGTTATCAAGTTATGAACCTGTGGGGAACACGTAAACCCTAGTTCCTTTGATTAATTGATTAAAACCCAACATTAAAAGTTGCCAAGTGTCTCTTTCAAGTTCGTTATTTATTCTCACTTATTTAGAGATAGAAATCCCCCTTTTTATGTTTTTACTTTCCAAGGAAGTCATTGACCAAACAATTGTAATAATAGGTTGAAGTTAAGTCTAGACTATTTTCCTCGTGGGAACGATCCCAACCTCAGTAGTTGGGTTATTTATTTGACACGACCGCTTTACTTCTTATTTGAGAAGTAAGTTTGAGCGTATCAAATTTTGGCGCCGCTGCCGGGGAATTTAGATTTTAGATTAACTTGAACTTATTACTATAGTTTAGTTGATATTTTCTTGATTTTACTTTGTTTTATTGTTTTTTATTCCTTTTCAGAACTATCCTCCTTGTATGCCAAATACACGGAGAGGAAGAGAACCATTGTTTCCCTACGATCGTGAGTTAGAGCGTACACTACGCAATATGAATCAAAACTTGGGAATAAATGATGAGGATCCGAACCAGAACATCCCAGCTCCCGATTGATGTTCATGGTCAGATGTTACCCGATGCTCCGGGTGAACATCAACAGAGGGACAAAATCCTGTTCCACAGCCCGAAGCATGCTACAGAGGGTATGATAACATAGCAGACTCGGATGGGCCACTTGTGTTGCCCCCTCCACCCACATGCCACACTTTTGTGGTAACTAGTAGCCTGATACAAATGCTCACTGCCAGAGATTTGTTTTCAGGGCTACCTTCTGAGGATCCACATGCCCATATAGCTAAGGTAAGGGCAGTGTGTAAAAGTTGTGTGGGGAGGCCTGATTTGGATCTAGATGTAATAGGTCTTAGAGTGTTTCCTCTCTCACTGACGGGAGAGGCTGCTATATGGTTCACTGAGCTCCCATATAACTCAATCTTCACTTGGAACCAATTGAGGGATGTTTTCTTGGCACGCTACTATCCAGTCTCCAAGAAACTAAACCACAAACACAGAGTGAATAACTTTGTGGCATTACTAGGAGAATCAGTTAGTAGTTCTTGGGATAGATTCACCTCATTCTTGAGAAGTGTTCCAAATCACCGTATAGATGATGAGTCACTAAAGGAATACTTCTATCGGGGACAGAATGATAACAACAAAGCGGTGTTGGACACTATAGCAGGTGGATCTTATGGAGAATGCCCTTATGCTAATATTACTGAAAAATAAGAGAAAATCTCCCGAAATAACAAAGCTTGGAGTAGTAAGAAGTCTGATACAGGGAGAAACACCTTCGTAGTGTAGTCCACTCACAACCCAGCCACAGATGAGATTCGGGAAGAAATGGCTCAGATGAGAACTGAGCTTGGGTTGGTACTAAAACATGTCACATGGGGTGCAGAAAAGATAAATGCGGTCAACTACTTGGCTAAACCACCACCTCCAAACGATGAGTGTTATTATGAGGAGGATTCCTATGCAGTAAACGAACAGATGGGGGGTTTCCGACCAAGTGCCCAAGGCTCTAACAGGAGAATTGGCGCCAAGGTTAAGGGAACCAAGGTCGGAACTATGGTAACTACAATCGTGAGGGTCATTATGTCCGCGATGGAAACTACAATCGCGACAACAACTCCAACAAGGGTAACTATGGTAATAGAAACGACAGGAATGGACCCTATGTTCCTCCTCAAAATTGTGAAGTTACTCCTAGAGATGATGGAGGTAGTATGTCGCGAGTTGAGGATATGTTGCATAAAATGATGATGAGGTTCGATGCTAGTGATGAGCACATTAAAGAGTTGAGGTGTGATTTAGCTAGTATTGGGAAAAAAGTTGATACACATGCAATTTCGATTAAGCAGATCGAGTTGCAAATGGACCAATTATCTGCGACAGTGAACACACGGTAACCGGGCACTCTTCCTAGCAACACTGTCCAAAGTCCAAAGAATGATGCCCATTGTATGGCAATCAATACTCGGAGTGGTAGGCAAACCATTGACCCATCTATGCCATCTACTGAGGAAAATGTGAGAAAGGATAATGAGAATGTGGTAAAGGGTAGTGGTGAAGCAGAGAGAAGTAATGGAAAAGATGCAGAAGTACCAATCAAGGTAATTCCCATGCCTAGGCCACCACCTCCCTTCCCTCAGAGATTAGTGAAAAAGACCGAGGATGGTAAAATACCGGCTTCATAACAATGTTCAAACAGCTCTCTATCAAGGTCCCTTTGGTAGAAGCTCTAGAACAAATGCCCGGTTATGCCAAATTTATGAAAGATCTGGTCACCAAGAAAAGATCGGTCACTTTTGAGGATGATGATAGACTGCAGCATTGTAGTGCTATTGCTCAAGATCCCTAGTACAAAAGAAAGAAGATCCGGGTGCGTTCACTATTCCTTGTACAGTTGGGTCATTACATTTTGCGAAAGTATTATGTGATCTGGGGGCAAACATAAATCTAATGCCCCACTCGATTCACAAGAAATTGGGTTTGGGGGACCCAAAACCCACTGCGATGCGGCTACTGATGGCTGATTGGAAAGTGAAACGGCCCATAGGGATACTCCATTATGTGCTAGTAAGAGTGGAGTCATTCATCTTTCCGGCTGATTTTGTTATTCTTGATTGCGAGGTCGATTTGAAGTGCCTATTATTCTTGGGAGGCCATTCCTTGCTACAGGTAGAGCACTAGTTGATATGGAGAAGGGACAGATGACTTTTTGGCTGAATAATGAAGAAGCGACTTTAAACATTTGTAGGACCATGAGGCAGAGTGGTGAGCTCCAATCGGTATCTGTCGTATCCCACAAAGAAAAGATGAAGAAGGAGACTGAACAGAAAAATGCAAAACAAGAGTTTATGGTTGGGGATTTGGTGCTTGTAGACAGTTCTGGGGTGCCTTGTCTTCCGGGCAAGCTCAAGTCTAAATGGACTGGCCCCTAATTGATTACCCAAGTATTCCCTCATGGAGCAGTTGAGTTAAAACCCAAGGAGGGAGTACGGTTTAAGAGGAATAGAGATAGAATAAAACTTTATTTTGGGCAAAAAGCATCGGGGAATAAAGTGATAGAGGAATGCCATCTTGATGAAGTCTGAGTAATCAAGGGTCCCCAGTCGTGCTGCGACATTAAATCAGGTGCTTGTTGGGAGGCAACCCAATACTTATTGTCTTTTTAGTAATGGTAGCATTTTTCTACTAATGAGTTTTTAAATTTGCAGGCACCTCACCAGGAAATTCTGTAGAAAAGTACTCTACAGCAGTCACTGACGGATACATCGACGGACCGTTGCGCCTGCGACGGACCGTCGTATTCATCCGTCGTACCAGGTACATTTTTCTGTGGTTTTGAAACTAGGGCACACACGACGGAACCAACGACGGGTCGTCACAACTACGACGGACCGTCGTCAGGGAACCGTCGCGTGATAAATGAGATATACCCGACCCGACCCAGCTGGACCTTTTTCCAAAATCAGACCGTTTAAACTCCCCACCCCTCCATATTTCACCCCATTACTTTCTTATTTCTCCCATTACTCTCTCATTTCAACTTCCCCATTCCCTACCACCGATCATTGCCCTCTCCCAATTCTTCCAAGCCCTATAGTGTTAATCTACTAGTGAAAACTGCTGCTGTGGGTGTCTACCTTGCCACCGTGTACTTTTGCATCTGTTTTTCTCCATTTCTTCGGTATGTGTCTCTAATTTATACTCATTTATCTTGCATTTTTGTTACTAGTTAGTACTAAGCTTACGATTCTGCCTGACCTAGGTTACAAATGTTCGAAATTACCATGTTTACCACCCTAGACATAGGTGCTTTTGCATTGCTAGTTTTCTAGGTAGTTGGGTTAGAAACATGTAGGTCCAAATCAGTACAAGGTTGATAAGGGTTCATCGGGGTTGCTTAGGGTACCTTTAGTCTGTCACTGTCATTCAGAACGAGACCCCGATGATAAACCATCGTAGCCACGACGGACCGTCGTACGTTCCGTTGCACAAGCCCTAGCACCCCTGCCCCAACGGACACATGTGACGGACCGTTGTCTTCACAACTGTCCGTCCTGCACAACCGTTCTGGTTGTCAGAGACCCTGTTTCTAAGGGTCTCTCATTTTTTTCCAAGTTTCCTTCAACGGACACATGTGACGAACCGCCGTACCTACGAAGGTCCGTCCTGCATGACCGTCATAACGGTCAGATACCCCTCTCCGAAGGGTCTCCATATTTTTTCCCAAGTGTCCTACGACGGACATCTATAATGGACCATCGTAACTGTGACGGTCCGTCCTGCACACACCATCATGCTAGTCAGAGACTCTCCTTCAGGGTTCTCTATTGATATAGAGTCCAAGTACAACACGACGGACCTTACGACGAGCCGTCACCACGCCCGTCGTAGGTCACTGTTTCTAAAGCAATTACATATTATTTTCACTGTGTTATTTTGTATGGTTTCGCTTGTCTTGTTTGCCACCACTCGTACTAATTGTGATCCTTTGCAGGTACTATCTACTATGGCACCCAAGCAAGACCGAACCTACGCACACGGGCGATCAAAGTCTGTTGCCCCGTCTGCACGCTTGATCATCGACTCTGATGATGAGCGGGACCTTGAGTATATACCCCCAGGCACTTCCACACCCTTCCGTGCTGCACGTGCTCCTAGAGCCACACCCAAGACGGTGGCGTCCGGCGTAGTCACTGCCTCCCAGTCTGATGAGGAGCGTACACTGACCGGCACACCCTCTGGGTCAGCCACAAATGAGGAAGGAGCGTCTTGATCCTTAAGAGTATCATGGTCCGAGGAACCTTTTGGCTCTGCTGAGGTTCCCGCACCCGCCACTGCTGCAGCGTCGGCCTCGTCTGATGAGGCTGACAGTTCAGACTCCACATCCGGCGCACCAGCTCAGGTCCCCACCCCAGCCTCTGACCAGCCAAACCGATGGTGTGTCGACAACCAGTTTCAAGTTTACTCCAACGCCAAGTTCCTGACTGATAAAGGAGTAATGACTCAAACACTCACATTGGAGCGGCGGGTACTTACAGGGAGTCTCCCAACGATGCCGAAGATCCACAACCTCTTAACCAGGCATCGCTTAGAGTGGACAACACGTCTGTTGGGACGATACAGCGAGGTAATTGTTCGAGAGTTCTACGCATCCTACGTAGCGACTCTCCGATCACAGATCGATAGGCGGCCTGATCCCGCTAAACAGGCCCCACTGGAGCAGGTTCGAGTCCGGGGCGTGCAAGTTGACATTTCTTTGCCAGCCATCCGCTGGTTTCTATGCAGCGAGAGTGCAGATGCTACTCGGACCCCCATCACTGCCGAGTTTGACTATCGCTGGCAGATAGTAAAGGATGGACAGTTCTTGCGTGAGCCAGCACTGAGAGAGACCACCAAGAGGTGGGTGGCCCTGCACCTATCAGTAGATAGAGAGGGTGCCGATTGGGTCACTGAGCCGAAGGGGGCCATCAAGAAGGCCAACCTCATGTTCATAGCAATGTTCTTGTGGATGCTCGTCCGCCACTGCCTTTCCCCCACAATTGCTGATAACATTGTGAACTGGGATCGAGCAGTGTTGATGGCGGCGATGATAGCCGGATTCGAGGTGGACTTCGCATGGCTTCTCCAGGCAGTCATGCACAAGAGGGCATTCAAGGTCACTACTACCTACCCCTTCCCGTGTATGATCTTTGCCCTTTGCAGGTCCGCAGGTGTGCCCATATAGCACGTAGATCAGCTAAAGACCCCGCAGGGCATTGTAGACGTCAGCCTCATTAGAGACGAGGCCAATGAGTTGGCTCCATGCAGAGGGCCCCATTCAGAGCTGCCCCCACTTGCTGATGATCTTCCGAATACGGTAGCCCAGGCCCGCACAGCTACAGAGGCATCCACTGACACTACCCCGATCGAGTCTATCCCGGGTAATAGCACAGCCCCAAGCACCTTTTGCACAACCCCTCTACCGGCACTGATCCCGCTTGCTAGGGTCCAAAAACTAGAGGCACAAATGGCCACTCTTCTGCATCATATCCAGCCGTGGATGCAGAAGTCGATCACTTAGTCTGAAGAGCGTCTAGAGAGAAAAATACAGCAGTTTACAAAGCGGAAGATTGCTGAGGTTAACCAGCGCCTGGATGCCTTTGAGTTGAGAGTGTTAGCCCGACCAGCTCCTCCGGTGGATGTGTCGACTCTTCAGGCTGCAGTCGACAGTCTTCGTGCAGACATCGACACGATCCTAGAGGCGAGGGTGCCGAAGTCTGTCGAGCCTGCTGAGGACACTGTACTGGCGGCTTTGTTTTCTACTTCAGAAATTTCACCACCTCCTCCTCGAGAGAGTGCCAAGAGGCGTAGGGGTCGAGCAGAGGATGAGGCGCGAGCAAGGAAGAAGGAGTGCCGAGAGATGGAGGCTGCGATGAGAGCCTCACTTGTTTAGAAGGAGGCATACCAGATCAGAGCATCATAGTTAGCGGCTGGGGAGTCTAGCTCCCCCACTGCAGAGATAGCAGGAGTCACTAGTCATGGTGCAGATGTTGCTGAGGACACCACTGAGGGTGTCCAGATTGCAGAGGACGTGGGTTCCGGGGAACCGAACCCACCAGCTTGCTGATCGACGGTGCTTTGCGCCACAGGTTTGCTTCACCTACCACTCTAATATCTAGATTTTGTAATGCATTGGGGACAATTGCATGCTTTTTGTTGGGGTGGGGTAAATGGAAAGTGAGTGTTAGGGTGAAGTTTGAGTAGCCCAACTCACTATCCTCTTTTGGGGTTTTCTTGCCTGTGTTCTTTTTCCCCAAAAGACTAATTACTTTTTCTGTTGAACCGGCATGTTTATATCTTTTGTACATAGTTTAACTCTGAAGCTTGATGGCTAAAATGATATCCTGATAAAACTGTAAAATATTGCATGACTAGGCATAGTAACTGATAATTGTGTGGCTCTAAGCATGAAATAGAGTTACACCATTGCATTACCCTAAGTCTTCAATTCTTACTAGGTGTCTGATAATTTGGTATAGTGATGAGATGTCAAGTGAGTGTGAGGAAATCTGAATAGTCCACTATTGGTACTAAGCTAGAACTTGCCTGGTTAGTCCTGCTAAAAGTAAGCTATAACAGACAATTAAGAAAGGATCATAGGCCCTTATTCAATATAGACCATTTCTAGCCTAAATAAAAGAAACCAAATGAAAGTTATCCTTCTTTGATCTAAATAATCTGAGCTTAAAATTAGACCTTTCTTTTTCACCCCAACCGATCTTTTCTAGGAACAATATGTTGGCCCTGGTCCCTCCTTGGACATGTGCACCTCAGCTTATGCCAAAAGCATAAGTTGAGGGTGGCTAATGCATAAACAACCTTCATTATGGCCCTGACCCAACTTTGGGTATTGTTTACCTTGACTCATGGCAAAGCCATGAGTTGAGGGTGGCTACTATGAGGAATGCTCTGGAAAGTGGGGTTAAAAGAACAAAGAGAGAGAAAGAACAAAAGCAAAATGACTCAAGAATAAGATCAAAAGAAAAGTAAGGAAAAAGAAAAATACACAAGAAATACAAGCAAGAAAAGAAGAGAGTCACTTACACAAATGAAGAAAGAAGACAAAATAGCAAGGTGAAAGAATATGAGAAACTGGGCGAGATAAAATGAGAGACTGTGGAAGGTTTAGCCGATATGTCAAGAAGGGCAAAAAGTCACTAAAGTATACCAAAATATACCTTACCTGACCCCGAGCGTATGTTACAAGCTAAGAAAGTCCTATCGTGATCCTAAGGGTTGTATAGGGAACTTAAGGCAGTGAAAATAAGGGCAAGCTTATGGCAAAAGGTATGAATAAGTGTGATTTTGTTCTGAGAGTGAGTGTTGAAGAGTAATTCTTATACTCAAAGTGAAATCATTGTGTGAAAAAGGAGGATTTTGTTTTAAAGTGAGGACACTACTTGCAATACCAGAATTGTTAGCACCCCGGTGAAAAAATGAAGAGGATAGGTGTTAGTGCGTGGTGAGTCTGTGTCATGTTCTGATCCCACAAAATTCAAGCCTAATAGTGATAGCATGCATCGATTTGATGAGATTAATCAGGATTGATAGCCAAATGAATGCAAAGGATAAAACATGGATACTATTGTACAAAGATTGGGTAGTGAGTCATAGTGCGTCGCTTGAGGACAAACAACAAATTTAAATTGAGAGTGTTGATATACCGTGGTT
Organism: Solanum lycopersicum; assembly: GCF_036512215.1. Lineage (NCBI taxonomy): Eukaryota > Viridiplantae > Streptophyta > Magnoliopsida > Solanales > Solanaceae > Solanum > Solanum lycopersicum. Next base: position 38,547,045 of record NC_090804.1, read on the forward strand.
TCACGGTAGTATTAATACTTTTTCCTTAAGGTTAGTGTGTCCAAAAGCCTTTTTGTGCTAATTTTTATATAAGTTTCTCTTTGTTTTGCAAGAAATCTGTCCAAAGCTAAATGCGGAGATTTTGAGCGAAGAATTGCAGAAGAGATCACCTACGGAGCTGATGACGGTCCGTCGTGCTTGTGACGGTCCGTAGGTGGCAGCGTAGAGAAGCTGCTGAAGGAAGATGGAGAAGTCTGACCAAGTGTGGGGTTACGTAGCTTGTGACGGTCCGTCGTGGCTATCACGGTCCGTCCTGCAAGTTCGTCATGAAGTTCAGAGAAGTGATCCCAGTACCCAGATTCCAAGAGTTGAGGTGTTTCGAAATGAAGACCCTCGACGGACCGTTGTGCCTATGACGGTCCATCATACTTGCCGTCGAGGGGAATGAAGATAGCAGCAGAAGAAATTGCACAAGTATGGGACGACGGAGTCCATGACGGTCCGTCGTGACCATGACGGTCCGTCGCGTAATCCGTCGACCCAACCGTGTTTTGGTAGATTTCCAGCAATTAGAATCCTTGTTTAATTAGGTTTTTATTTTTTATAAATAGTTCGAAAAACCTCGTTTTTGAGGTTAGACTCTATGAAGTTAGACTCTATGAAGTTAGACTCTATGAGATTAGACATCAGATTTTTAGACTTTGTGTATTAGTGTTGGATTTTTAGATTCTTGCAAGTGATTTTTTGGGATACTAATCAAGCAAACTTTGGATTTTATTCATTCTCATTGAAGTAATTACATGAATTCATATTTAATATATTTGAATATTGTGTTTATGGCTATGAGTAACTAAACTCCATAACTAGGGTTGTGGGAACCATAGGCAAATAATGAGATAAACCCTAACTAAAATAGCAATGCTAGATTAGTGTCTTGCATGTTTTAATAATTCTTTCGTTTAGAAGTCTTTTTAACGGATGGCCAACGTTAGAACTCGCCTTAATGCTACTTGCCGGACCAAGGAGGTAGATAATAGGAAAAGAATTATTAACATAGATTTAGTGTATACTATCTAATAGGCTAGTATGATTGGTACGAGGTAATAACTTAGTCAAATATCGAATACGATGCTTAATATGAGGTAAGGATAAGGGTTAGGATAGCAACACACGTAGCCGGACCAAGGCGCGGAGTGAGATTTTCTAGATGCCGGACCAAGGATTCAGAAATACATAACTTATCAGTTTGCATGCAAGATACTAGGAAAAAATTGTTATAGCTAGAGTTATCAAGTTATGAGCCTGTGGGGAACACGTAAACCCTAGTTACTTTGATTAATTGATTAAAACCCAACATTAAAAGCTGTCAAGTGTCTCTTTCAAGTTCGTTATTTATTCTCACTTATTTAGAGATAGAAATCCCCCTTTTTATGTTTTTACTTTCCAAGGAAGTCATTGACCAAACAATAGTAATAATAGGTTGAAGTTAAGTCTAGACTATTTTCCTCGTGGGAACGATCCAAACCTCACTAGTTTGGTTATTTACTTGACATGACCACTTTACTTCTTATTCGAGAAGTAAGTTTGAGCGTATCACAGATTGGTCACGAATTATTGAAATCTGAGAAGCCATTTTTTGCGCGATTAGGTAAACACAAGATGGAGATAAGATGGAGGACAAGTTGAGTTGCAAAGACGAACTTGAAAAGCATGGGAAGATAGTGAGTTGGTGCTTCCAAGTGGAAGTTCCTAAACACCCTTCTATTGTTTGTTTTCTGACTCACTACGGATGAAATTCAACTTTGGAGAGCAGAGCATCTGTGGTACCTATCGTGGCATATCCACTCTGGAACGATCAAGTTTGTAATGTAAAAGTCATTAAAGATATCTGAAAGAATGTTGTTAAAGTTATTACACTTAAGGTGATGTCATGGAAAGAGATGAGCTCAATAGATGTATCACGATCGCAATAGGAAGCGGCGAATAAGGGGAAGAATTGAGAAGAAATTCCAAGAAATGTAGCGATTTAGCTAAAGAAGCTATGAAGGAAAGTGGTACATGAGTTTTTACTTGGTCATAATGAGTGCTAAATTACTCGTGAATAGATGATTTTAATAAGATAACTAGTAATCAATTAGTTTTTTAAGTGTTTGTTTTTCATTTCTAAAAAAATAGTGATTTTTTTTGAAATTATTCATAATGAAATAATTTTCTTTATTTCAAAAATAATTTATTTAATTTCTTCCTCACTTAAAACTTTAGTTTTTTTCTTTTATTAATTTTCTTATCTTTTCACTTTTAATTATTTTTATGAAATTATTTTTGTTTTTAAATAAAATATGAATAAAAAGTGTCCTCAATTTTTAATGTTTTTTTTTAGGTTTTATTTGATTTTATTACTCATTTTAATATCTATTCGAAATTAACTTATTTTATATATAAGACTTTTGTAAATAAATTTCAAATAAAATCAAAAGTAAAGACAAAGAAACTAAAAAGAGTAACAAATCAATAGAAAAATAAATGAATGAAGGTAAAAAAAAAAGTATATGTGTATTAACTTAATCTACATACAAGATAAAGAAAATAAAAAAAAACATCAAAGAATAGTTTTCCAAAAAAAGCTTTAAAACATTTAATTAGTTTTTATCTTTTTAAGAAAAAATTAATGACACACGTGACAGTCACGTGTGTACAAACATAACAACCTATTTGATTGAACCTGTCACATCAACACAAAAGGTGCACACCCTAATTAAATTAAGTCATGTCAGTAGATTTCGTTCATTGTTTATGTGGGATATAAATGCATTATACCTAATTTTCTTAAAATATAAAATTTATAATCGAATATATGCTTATGTCATGCTTTTTAGCTCTAATTTGTTTGTACACATTATTTTTTATATTAAAATATGCTACTTGCTATCATTATGTTTTTTTGCTACTTATTGCTCTAAATTACCCACATTTTCTGTGTTCTTTTTTCTAAATAACATAGTTGATTCTTAGTATAATAAAAACTTTTCTACACTTTTTAGAACTTCACAAAAATTTGAGTAAAATGTATTTTGATATATTTTCATTTAATAAAATATATATATAATCTCAAAACATAAATATTATAGGTAGTTAGAGAATATGATAAGTTCTTTAGGTTTTATTTATAGCACTAGTCATGGGCACGTGCGTTGAACGTGTGAGCCATGCTAAGTTAACTCGTTATCTATCGAGAGACATTTATAAAGTTGTATGTTCATGAGTGCGTGCAATATTGTTGATATAGTAGAAATATACATTATGTTAAATAGTCTTCTCATGAGTGCATAACTTATTATTGATCTTGTAAAGTGACAAAAATTTAATTGGTGCATTTCATAATATGTAGGATATTTATGTGCTAAATTATTAATTACATCATCAACTTAATATGAAGCATCAAATTTGTAGCATGAAAGTAATGTAAATTATGAATAATAATAATATTAAAACATTAGAATGCAATATAATATCAACAAACAAGAAACATAAACATAAAATCATACAATGTTTGGTTAAATGTTACGATTTATGTGTCACGGCCCAATTCACCGGACCATGTGGACACCCACTCTCAAAACTAAGTAGGACCCTCATATCCCAAACATTAGCATGCAGAAAAATTATATAAATTAGATGTAATTATAGTAACATTCCATTTTAACAAAAATAGACGTAATCATAGTAACATTCCATTTTAACAAACATCTTTAGATGCACTTTTTAATTTGAACTTGTAAAGTAATTTTAAAAACTCTCACGAATATACTCTAAACTGGTACAAGATATACTAAGAGTAAAAGTTGGACAAATAATAAAAGACACAACTCCAATCATGTGGAAGGAAGAAAAGAAGTTGTTGGAGAGTTTTTTCGTCCTCACCTAATGAAACGTCACCAATCCTGCATCAAGAATATGTCAAAAAGACATAACAAGAGTAGTATCAGTACAATTACACATACTAGTAGGCATCATCAGTATACCCGACACCCACCTCATAATATAAAGAACCAATAATAATATCATGAATTGAAACACTCGCTTCTCCACCTTTACCCTCTCTTAGGACACCTTTAATTTACAGTAATACGCCATATACTAATCACTTTCTCAACAATTAACACTCCAGATTTACTTGATCGTAGCCTAAACATACTAACCGTATAGAATATTCCCAAGTACCACCACCTTCTTTTTCGACTAATCGATATACCCTTAATTACTCACAACCTTTACCAACCAAAGTCATATTTACATTACATCAAGATCCTAATACTAATCCTCTCTTCATTGCAATTTACACCCACGAGCAACCCTCGGTATCCACTACTCACCCCTTAAACACCTTTCCGTTCCACGATACCCAACAAATACAACATATAAGAATCAACACCACCATAAATTCACATGCATACATGTACATAAAAATATATAATATCATCAACGGTACGTACACTCCCAATATTACATCACATGCTTCACAATACACATATATCACAAGTAGTTGATTCTCTCACAGAACCAAAACACAAATCGTTAGATTGCCGAAACGTGGCAATTCGATTGCATGTTTATGCTAGAACATGACAACTGATCCCATAATTGTGCCAAAATGTGGAAACCGAATTCAACTTAGCTTGCAAGAATGTGGAAATCCAATGCCAGTTAGCTTGCTGGAACTTTGTAATCCGATCTCATTTATACACCACAATCACAGTCACAAGTATATCATCAAGCTCATACAGTTGCATCATGATTTCATGACTACACCATTCATCAATCTTATATACCACAATTGTGATCAATACTACAACATTCATCCACATACAAGTATCACAATGAAGCAAGAGCATGCACGCTTAACACAAACATACAATCACAAACATTACCTACAAAGGGGTTTCTTGTCGCACACCTCATGAAAACCCTAATTAAACCTTACTAAGCCCTAAGTCATCGTCTAATACTTCTTCCTAAGGTGTAAGTCATAAATAAATCGATGCACGAATTCCTATACAAAAATCCTACTATCCATTCATATATTTATCACGACCCAATCCACCGGGAAGTGGGGACACCCATTCTAACACTTAAGTAGGAGAACTCTCATATACCAAAGGTTAAAACATGCAGAAAATTAACAAAATAGAATATATAATAAAGATAAAAAAATCATTAGAAATGGAATCTTTTTCAAAAAAAATAAGTTAAGACTTGTAAAGTAATTAACAATCCCAATGATCTAGTCTAATTCGACACAAGACCTACTAAGGATACAATGGACAATAAAATACAAGACACAACTCCCACCAAGTGGTAGGACAGGTAGAAGCAGCTAGATATTCTTCGTCTTCACCTAAGAAATCATCACCAAATCCTGCAACTAGGATATGTCAAAAGACATAGCAAGAGTAGTTCCAATACAGACACACGTAATAGTAGGCGTCATCAGTCAACCGAAAACCCACCACATAATATTAGAAGCAAACTAGTAAGAATCATGGAATAAACCACTCGCTTTTCCACCTTACCATTTCATTGAATTCCCCCAAGAACACTATCATTCTAATTACAAACTCATTGTTCGGTACCCACTCACCGAAGTCTAGATCAGGACTTAACCATTCTAAACACATAGTCAACCCCTAAGTAGCCTCACCGCCAATTTAACTAACTGCTCAGTCGTATCCTTGCCTTTTCATATCATAATACCCACTATTGTAACATAAATCATTAGACTCACTTTCTTCATACTAATCCCCATATGCACTTTCCCAAGTAAAACCCATCTAACATATTTTATCAGATGTACGATCTATACTCTCACCATTTTCTCCTCACACCACACCAACTACAAGTCATTATAATCCAAGTTCACTACTATGACTTATAACACCAATGCCACACTATTTTTACATGCATACATATAGAATATACTATAATGACAACAAGCTCCTCACACACACTTATCACGAATTCATTGGTTATAACTTATGGAGCATCCTACTATCTTCCAGTATCACTTATCAATAAATGTAAATGCAATCCTCATAAAATATATATACAATATAATTCAATAGTTCTCTCATGGAAGCAAGGCCGAAACTGTTAGCTTTCTATAATATGGAAATTTGATCCCATTGTTTGCATGCCGGAACATGACAGTCGATCCCATGTTTATGCGGAAATGTGGCAAGCGATCCAATATTTATGTCTAAACGTGGCAACCAATCCGAGTTAGTTATGCTAAAACATGGCAATCTGATCACAATCACACACCACAATTACAATCACAAGTATATCATCAAGATCATACATTTACATCATGATTTAATGGAAATCATCATTCATCTATCTCATTTACAACAAGCATGATCAATATTGCAGCATTCATACATATAAAAGTATCCCACTCAAACAAGAAAAACAATATCACATATGTATAGAATCACAACCATCTCCTACAAATTACTCCTCAATTCCTAACAGAAAAATATACGAGGCTTAGTCCTAGTTCTTTATTAGGGTTCATTATCCAGGTTTAAGTCTAGTTCACCAAAGTTCATCAATTTCATAATTTCAAGAAAACAAATATAGCATACACCCATAATCATGTTCCATTGTACCGGATAACCTTGTTTTTGAAGCAATTCTACTCAAGAAGGAAACTCCAAAAACCTTTACAAGTCATCAAAATCCCTTCTTAGCACTGACCCAATTACATTAAATTATAACAATTCCCACAAAATTCACTTGGGGCACGAAGGTATACACATACACCATACTATTGATTTCATACTTTGCATGGTAAACACAAATTTACAACTACTCAATGCATGAAAGATAACCTACATGGACGCCAGGGATTGTACGAGGTTTTGGCTTTGTTTTCAGCATTTCTAGATTTGAGACGATTAATTATTCCAAGAATTTGCAATACTCCACTATCCCCATGCTAGAAATATCCTTATCCTTTATTCCACAACATAGAGCAACTTTTATGAGATTTCTAGGATAATTTACGACTTCTCTAGGAATTTTAGGATGATGGATAAAATAGTATTTTTCATAATTACATTTTATCTCCCCTATCCCACTATAGAGGCAATTTACCCTATTGTAGTGTCGCTGCACAAATGGCATCTAGCCCATTGTAGAAAGACAGGATTTAGATTTTTCACGGACTTTTGTCTTTCCTAATTAACGGTGTTTTGGATTGTTACAATAGATACTAATTTACCCCTTTTTCGTCCCCAAACGACTAGTGCCAACTAATCACATGTTCTAATTTTGAGACACTCCAAACAATCAAAATGGACCATCATGAAACTACGAATATTCGGGACCTCTCAGTTAGTTCGAAAACACAAAAAAGGGTACTACACTCCCAGGTTAGGAGAAATTCAATGAAACATACAATGATTAAACACATTTGAACTACACAACCTGCCCCTGTAGAGTGGTTGCACTCGCACCATGGTGGGCTGCTGTAGAATGAGATCGGGCAAGAGTAAGTAGGGCAAAAGGCACAAATTCCCTATTTCCTCCTACACTTCCCAAAACTTTCCCGATCTCTCTCAAATCACTCTCCTTCGAACATTTAAATTAGGTAATTTCTCATTTTTTGCTCTTATTAGTTCATTACTTTATTAATCAATCAATTGCATGCTACTATCTTATTGTAAAATGATAGTTTTTGGGTAGTGATTCAAATTTTGATCTAGGTGCTAAATGTGTTAAGGAAATGCAGTATGGTTACTTTTCATACCTCCCCAATGTTGACACAACATCCTGTGTGTAATAATTTTGTAAAAGTATAGGAAATCGATACAAAAATAGGGTGGGCAAGTTTTAATATTTTTTCTTGACATAAAGTCGAAAGTAGACACTATATAGGGGTTGTATCATAGAAATAATTGCTTATTAACGTTCTAGGATAGTTTAAGTAGTCTGATATACTTTAATTCTGTCGAAAAAGGATTTTTGGATGAAAAGACGCCATTTTCATGTCTAGTGTTGTCCTAGATGAAGTCCATTATAGTAGGTTGCATCATCCCCCTGTAGAAGCCTACATCATCCCATTACAGCGGGATTCTGGTCGCCGTAGTGGGATGTCCCAGACCAGCATCCCCACCCCTTAGCACCAAAACTTCTTTCTTTTTGTCTATCCTCTCTTGAGTATTCTACACTGTTCTGACTTATCTTAACTAATGGCATGCTTTTTAAATTGTTGGACACAACTATGAGAACTTTCCCTTTGTCTAGTTTCTTGATGTCTCTAGTCGAGAGATGACACGACTACCTCAACACTTGATTCTGCTGCAAGAGGGTATTCGTGTTACATAAGGTGGAAGATAAGGCTTTTTCCTTTTAGTCTCGCCTGGCCGAATTTGAGTGGCTATCGCTGAATCAGGCTCCCCCAGATGCACACTCTATTTGGGTGAGGGAGTTCTATTCCATAGGTCGACCCTTATCCATTCATTAACGTTTGGGAGTCGACATTCTTTTGAACACCACTGCTATCAATGAGGTACTAGAGATTCAAGAGGTCCCAAACTTTGAGTATGACGTCAATCTTATGGAGATGGATCTGGAGTGTTTAAGGGAAACTATAGTGGATCCTATGAGTCGAAAGCAGGTTTACCGGGCTACGACAAATGGCATTAACATTGCTAACTGGTCACCGTATGATAAGAGGTTGTTTCACTTGGTATCTAGGAAGATCTTCCCATCGGCAAATCATACCGACATGACCTTTCCTCAGGCCTTGCTGGTGGCGTGTGCTATAAAGGGTATTAAGGAAGTGTATTCCTTCTTGGTCTCATCATAGCTTTGTTCAAGCGGGCGTGAGTGCCACTAATTGATGTTGCTGAGGTCCTTCCTATGGATCTCCCTTTCACCAACTTTTGATTTAAGAAGGTTCTACTTCTAAGGGAAAGAGGATGAGAAAGAGAAAGGCTTGCAGTAGAAGGGAGACCGCGAGTTCTCATGACAAGCATCTCAATTGTACGGGTTGAGGAGTACTTGGCAGCTATCTGGGAGAGGATGGGCAGGGCTGACATTTATTTTACTCCAGCCTCACCTAGCACTTCTGTGGAGGTCTGGATGCTCCGCTTCCAACTATGCAAGGAGATGAGGAAGGCTGTGATCAGGGATTGTCTGATGCTGAGGATATGGAAAATAGTTAAGGACATCTTCACTTTTGTTGTCCCCGACAAAGAACTTCATAGGCTTGAGTTTCAAAACTTCAGGTATTTCTCCATGCCGAATGAGTCTTGGAATTTGTGACGCCCCTGAAGGACCTTGATTCAGACATTGACACCACCTAGTCCGAGAGCCCGTGATTTTCTTTCCATTCGCTCCTCTTGGGCTTGTAAATTTAATATAACTAAGTTTCATTCTTACTTTTCTACAGTTTATAAGTTCTTGTAGAACATCGATGGTTCTTTTGGCAGTTTGATGTAACCTCATTTTAAATATCAAGTTATAATTTTCTATTACAATTTTTGAACATTGATTGGGATTTTAGGGATTTGTTTGGATTCCTTTCAAGTTAATATTTGAAAATAGGGAAATCATGGAAAAACTAGCAAGGTTCTACCTCTCTTTGTCCCACTCTGGCGGGATAAATCCCACTGTTGCGACAGCGCTCTGCTAGGAAGAATCCACTATATCGGCTGTGATTGGGAAAAAACCTAGGAAAAAATTTGGGTTATTTTTCACTTCCCAAGATTTTCCAGGGTCCCCATTTACCATTCCTTTGAACTACTAAATATTTTTAATTAAGGTACCTGATTTTCAACCCATAATGTTATAAACAATTCAACATTACAACCTACACTCAAACATGATACACCCAGACATTACCATACTTAATGATTAGAGTTTATCTTAATAAATATAATGATGTTCATGGAATTACACTTGCATACTTTAATGATTCAGACAACAATTTTCACAACATCAAAATCCAAACACACAACACTATGTCCTTATTCTTTTCTCACACATCCCTTATAACACTTTCACATACTCTGTCCTTTAGCATAATAAGGAGCACATACTTTTAGTAAAATCAAGCAATTAAAAGCACGCACACTCACAACCATAAATCTGATGCAAAGCCACACATTCACAAACATAAATCACACAATATAAAAATTTCACTTCATAGGTCAGTTCGTCCCATAGATGACCAATACTGGTAATTTATGCCTCATACGACCCTTAATGTTAGATATCAACTGGAACCTTCTAAGTTTGAATTAGCTTGTGCTTGTATCCCTTCTTTATAAATCGTGACTTCTAGTTCACTTCGTTGAGATACCAATTGGAATCATGAGATAATAATTGAACTCAACTTATACCACAAGCGACACTTTGCACGAAGGAGTTATATGACTTCCTAGAATGCTTCTTAGCCTCCCAAATATTAGGTGTGGACATCAACACACATATCCACATCAACTGGAAGTAGCTTAATACCAAATGGACTAGGGTTTAGAGTATCCAAATAGTCCCAAAAATACGTGCCCCGTAGGTTAAGTCCCCTCTTTTGGGAGTTATATTTTTGTGATCATGCCCGTCATGCCTCTATAACTCTTGCAAGGTATATCGGGTCCTTTCGATGGGGCATATACATCAGACTCCACATTTAGCTAATATGATTTTAAAGTCAGTTATTAATAGCTCCCAAAGTTCAATATGATTCTATTGAATTTACCATGTTATTAATTATTGTCAGATTTCAGTCCCTACATGTTATAAACTTGGTAATTGCATTCATTAATTCATGTTTTGTATTTTTAGTATAGCATAATATTTATCTCTTATAATTTCTTAATATTTACACTTTTATCCAATTATGATTCCTACAACTTTACTCTATCCTTCATGCTCAGTTCCTTTCACGATACTGATGCATAGTTTGTGCTACATCTTCTCAAATGTAGATTTAGATTCTGAGCTTCCAGATACGCATAGATCGATTCTTTATCTTTAGTTCAGAAAAATTAGCAGTGAATCCCCATTCTTCAAGGACGGTTTACCTGATTGTATGCCCTTGTTTTTAGCTTAGTGTCAATTTTACAAGATTTAGCCGATGCATGTCTAACACTTCCAGTAAGTTAGAGGTTATTCTCTAATACAATTAGATTCAGTTATGGTATTAGATTTGAATTTTTAGTTTTTTATTTAAACTCTCATTTTTTCATATTATTTACATTTAGTATATGTGTATTCCTCATCATTTCATATTATCGTACGATTTAGCTTCCGCATAGTATTTCTTTACTTCAGTTTATTTAGTATTCTTATGAAATACCAGCAGGGTTAGCTTGGGGTCATTATTGCTTTGAGGTCTTGTATCTACGCCTTGGGGGTAGCTTCGAGGCATGTAAGTTAGTGGAACATGTTCTTATTTAGATTTAACATCAACTTTTTATGTGCCTACTAGGTAGGAAGTATTTAGGTTTTTCATTCAAAAAGTTTAGATCTTCTGCAAATTAATACATACCTGGATTTTTATACCTGCATCCTATTTTTATTTTTCAAATCAGTTTCTTGAGTGTTTATCTTCTTACAGTGGAATCAGAGCCTCAAGTTGATCTTAAAGGACTAAAAGTTTTAACCTACAACTCAAATGACATCCATCAACCTACCTTTAAATTCACCATTCACTTTCACTGGTGAAAATTACCAAATCTGGTATGTGAAGATACAAGTTTTTTATGGAAGCCTATGAACTTTTGGAAACTATGAAGGAAGATAAACCACTTGATTCTCTACTATAAAATCTTTACTTGGTTCAAATCAAATCCAACAGCGAAGAGAAGACAAAGAAATCTAAGGCCAAGTTGTTGATGCAGAATGTTGTGGCAGATTCTCTATTTTACAGAATTATAGCTTTCAAAAGAGGCTTGGGATAGATAGGTTGAATGAAGAATATAACGTCTAGGATAGAACACATCAAATACAAGTGTTGAACGTGAAAAAAGAGTTTGAGTCCTTGAATATGCAAAAGGATGAAACAATCACTAAGTATGTTGATCGAATCACCTTAATTGATACTATTATTAGACTTGTTGGTGAAGAATTTACAGTCAAACAAATTATGGATAATGTTCTTGTGTCTCTTCCTAAAAGTTTTGAAACTAAAATTTTATCTCATGAAGAATCCAAGGACCTGGGAAAACTTTCATTTTGTGAACTAATGAGTATTTTTAAAGAAAAAAAGCAAAGAGGGTTTATGAGATTGGAAAAATTCACTAAAGGAGCTTTTTCTATACAAAAGCAAATATTTTGTAAAGGAAAATAACAATACAACCAAAAGAATAATGGCAAGCATGATGTATGAAATAATAGTGGAGATGTGAAGTAGAAGTTCCCTTCGTGCAAACATTGTAAAAGAACTACATATTTGGAGAAGTACTATTGGTTGAAAGTCCATGCTATATGTGCAAACTGTAAGCAGATGGGGCACATATCCAAAGTTTTAAAATGAAGAGTGAAGGCCTCTGGGGCTTTGCAAGCATAAGTAGCAGAAGCTGCAGATGTACATCAAGAGCAACTCTTTGTAGCTTCATACATTTCAATCAATGAATTCTCTTATTCATGGCTCCTTGATAGTGGTCGCAGACATCACTTGTGTAATGATGTTGAAATGTATGAATTCCTTGATTGTACCTACAAATCTAAAGTAAAAGTGGGAAATGGTGAGGCAGTAGAATTCAATGGTAGAGGTATAGTATGTATCTCAATAATGTCATGTATCAATACTATTCTTGATGTTTTGTTCACACCTATGAGTCAAATTTGTTGAGTGTTGGACAAATTCTTGAAAATAATTATTCTTTGCATTTTTAGAATTGTGAATGTGTTGTTTCTGACCCTAATGGAATAGAATTATTTTATGTCAAAATGAGCAACAAAATGTTTTTAGGTGATTGGGAGAAAATTACCGAGCACATTATTACTTCACAGACATGTACAAACACGTGGCACAAAAGGTTTTGTCACTTCAATCTTAGAAGAATCATAGAGATGAAAAAGAAGGAGCTAGTTGAAAATATGCCTAAATTTCTTTGTAATTCCCAAGTTTGGGACACTTGCCAATAGGGAAAGCAATAAAATTGCCATTTCAAGTAAATCAAGTATGGAGACCTAACCCGAAACTTCATCTCATTCATATGGATGTTTGCTACCTAATAAAAACATATTCATTGAGTAGTAATAGACTATGATATACCGTGGTTTCACATTTTTTAATGATTTTTTCTTAAGTTTAGTGGGTGTCCAAAAACCTTTTTGTATTGATTTTTGTGTAAGTTTCACCTTATTTGCAAGAAATCTATCCAAAGATGAACGCGGAAGTTTTTGAGCGAAGAAATGCAGAAGAGACCACCTACGGAGCTTATGACGGTCCGTTAAGCCTGTGACGATCCGTAGGTGGCATCGTAGTGAAGGACTCAAGGAAGATGGGGAAGTTTTAATTTGTGTGGGATTATGAAAGTCCATGACGGACCGTCATAGCCACGAAGGTCCGTCTTGCTGGTTCATCGCAATGATCATAGTCCTACTACCCAAATTCAAAAGAAGTTTAAGTATTATGGAATGGAGACCCTCGACAACCATCGTGTTTGGAACGGTCCGTCATACCTGCCATTGAGGATAATGAAGAAAGAAGAAGAAGAATTTGTGAAGTATGGGACGACGGAGGCCATGACGGCCCATCGTGACTACGACATTCCATCACGAGGTCCGTTGACTGGGATGTGTTTTGGTAGATTTTTAGTAATTAAAATCCTTCTTTTATTCCAAGGGAATTAGAAAAAATGCAAACCGTTTCTATTTTTCGTAGGCATTTCCTAATTTTTTTACAGCAAGCAAACAAACAAAAAGTAAATCCAACAAAAATCAGGGATCGATTGGTTTTTGTTTTTTTATTATAAATAGTTTGAAAAACCTCGTTTTTGGGGTTAGACTTTTTGAGAATAGACTCATTGATAGTAGACTTTTTGATAATTAGACTTTTGGATAATCTTTATTTCTCTTGTTCAAGTATTAAAGGATTAATTTCAGCAATTGTTACACTTTTTCTGGAATTGATTGTTGGTGCTTTTGTTGATTAGTCAAGTAAATTTCTGGATTTTATTCTTTCTTATCAAAGTAAGTGCATGAATTCTTATATTAAATATATGAATAGTGTGATTATGACCATGGGTAACTACACTCCATCACTAGGGTTGTGGGAACCATGGGTGAATAATGAGGTAAAAACTAACTAAAATAACTTTTCTAGACTAGTGTCTTGCATGTATTGATATTTCTTTTGTTTAGAGTCATTTAACGGATGACCAACATTAGAACTCGCCTTAATGCTACTTGCCAGACCAAGGAGGTAGATAATAGGAAAAGAATTATCAACATAGATTTAGTGTATACTATCTAATAGGCTAGTGTTGATTGGTACAAGGTAATAACTTAGTCAAATATTAAATACAATGCTTCATATGAGGTAAAGGTAAGGGTTAGTATAGCAACACACTTAGCCAGACAAAGGTGCAGAGTGAAACTTTCTAGATGCCGGACCAAAGATTTACAGATACATAACTTATCACTTTACATGCAAGATACTAGGAAAGAATTGTTATAGTTAGAATTATCAAGTTAGGAACATGTGGAGAACACTTAAGCCCTAGTTACATTTATTAATTGATTAAGCTCTAAGATTTGAATATGTTAGTTGTTTACTTTAATCTAGTTAATTTAAAAATAACCCCCTCCCCCCTTTACTATCTTTTGTTTTCTAGGAAATAATTGACTAAATAATAATAATAATAGAATAATGTTAAGTCTGAACTATTTTCCTCGTAGGAACGATCCTAACCTCATAAGTTGGGTTCTTTACTTGATACGACCGCTTTACTTCTTATTTGAGAAGTAAGTTTGAGCGTATCAAAGTTTGGCGTCGTTGTGGGGGGAATTAGATTTTAGATTAACTTAAAATTATTACTAAATATTAGTCAATATTTTCGTCTGATGAGCCTAACAGTCCTGATTCCACTCCAGGCTCACCGACTGGTGCTCTCACCCCAGTTGCCGACCAGCCCAACCGGTGGTGTGTCGATGGGCTATACCTAGTGGATTCAGATGCCAAGTTTCTAAATGATAAAGGCTTCATGACATGGACCCTTACACTGGAGAGGCGGAGCCTTACAGGAAGTCTCCCCACCATGCCAAAAATCCACAATCTCTTCATCAGACACTGGCTAGAGTGGACAACACATTCTTTAAGCCGCTACAGTGAGGAGTTGGTCCGAGAGTTTTACGCCTCTTATGTCGCTACTCTCCGATCATAGATATATAGGAGGGCTGCCCCCGCCAAAAAGGCCCCACTCGAGCACATGAAAGTACGCAGTATATAGTTCGACATCTCCCTGCCAGCCATCCTCCATCATCTGTACGACAAAGATGTTGATGCAAATAGGACCCCTCTCGCCGCCAAGTTCGACTACCGGTGGCAAATTTTTAAAGATGGCCAATTCTGGTGTGAGCCATCGCTGAGAGAGACCATCAAGAGGTGGATGGCCCTGCAATTATCTATCGATGGAGAGGGTGCCGACTAGGTAACGAAGCCAAAGGGAGAAATCAGGAAGGCTAACATGACCTTCACGTCTATGTTTTTATGGTTGATTGTCTTCCACTGCCTTTCCCCCACGGCTGCTGATAATATAGTTACATGGGATCCCACAGTTCTTATGGCGGAGATGAAAGCCGGGTTTGAGGTGGACTTCACTTGGATTCTACAAGCGGTCATGCATGAGAGGGCTTTCAAGGTCACAACTACTTAACTTCTCGTGCATTATATTTTGCTTATGCAGGCCCGTAGGTGTGCCCACGCAGAGGGCCCCATCCAGAGGTGCCTCCACTTGGTGAGAATCTGGCTGACACTGTAGCGCATGCTTGAACGGCTATGAAGGCTGCTTCCAAAACCACTGACACTACCTCGATCGAGTGTATCCTGGGTAGTAGCACTGCCCCTAGCTCCTCTCGCTCAGCCCCTTTTCTCGCTCTGGTCCCACTTGCTAGGGTCCAGAAACTAGAGGCTTAGATGGCCACACTTATGCATCACATCCACCCTTGGATGTAAATGTCTATTACTGAGGCGGAGGAGCGCTTAGAGCGTAAGATGGCCCAGCACACAGAGCGGAAAATCACTGAGGTTCATTAGCTCTTAGACTCTTTTGAGTTGCGGGTGCTAGCCCAGCCATCCCCTCAGGTGGACGTGTCGACCTTTCAAACAGCGGTTGAGAGTATGGGATCAGATATTGATATGATCCTAGAGGATAGGGTGCCTAAGTCTAAGGCCCCTTCTGCAGAGCCTGCTGAGGACATAGTTTTGGCGGCTTTATTCGCCAATTCTGAGATTACGCCACCTCCCCCTAGAGAGCATGCTAAGAGGCGCAGGGGTCGAGAGGAGGATTAGGATATAGAATGGAAGAAAGAGCGCCGTGAGATTAGGTTTTTGTTTTTATTATAAATAGTTCAAAAAACCTCATTTTTAGGGTTAGACATTTTGAGAATAGACTCTTTAATAGTAGACTTTTTGATAATTAGACTTTTGGATAATCTTTAGTTCTCTTGTCCAAGTATTGAAGGATTAATTTCAGCAGTTGTTACACTTTTTCTGGAATTGATTGTTGGTGCTTTTGTTGATTAATCAAGTAAATTTCTTGATTTTATTCTTTCTCATCAATATAAGTTCATGAATTCTTATATTAAATATATGAATAGTGTGATTATGACCATGGGTAACTAAACTCCATAACTAGGGTTGTGGGAACCATGGGCGATTAATGAGGTAAAAACTAACTAAAATAGAATTTCTAGAATAATATCTTGCATGTAATGATAATTCTTTCGTTTAGAAGTCTTTTTAACGAATGACCAACGTTAGAACTCGCCTTATGCTACTTGCCGGACCAAGGAGGTAGATAATAGGAAAAGAATTATCAACATAGATTTAGTGTATACTATCTAATAGGCTAGTGTTGATTGATACAAGGTAATAAATTAGTCAAATATCAAATACCATGCTTAATATGAGATAAAGGTAAGTGTTAGTGTAGCAACACACGTAGCCGGACCAAGGTGCGGAGTGAAATTTTCTTGATGCCGGACCAAAGATTTAGAGATACATAAATTATCACTTTACATGCAAGATACTAGGAAAGAATTGTTATAGTTAGAATTATCAAGTTAGGAACCGACGTAGTTACTTTTATTAATTGATTAAGCTCTAAGATTTGATTATGTTAGTTGTTTACTTTAATCTAGTTAATTTAGAAATAGCCCCCCCACCTTTACTGTCTTTTGTTTTCTAGGAAAATAAATGACTAAATAATAATAATAATAGAATAAAGTTAAGTCTGAACTATTTTCCTCGTAGGAACGATCCTAACCTCATAAGTTGGGTTCTTTACTTGATACGACCGCTTTACTTCTTATTTGAGAAGTAAGTTTGAGCGTATCAAAGTTTGGCGTCGTTGCGGGGGAAATTAGCTTTTAGATTAACTTAAAATTATTACTAAAGTTTAGTCAATATTTTCTTAATTTTACTTTTCTATTGTTTTTTTATTCTTGCAGAACTATCTTCCTTGTATGCCAAATATACGGAGAGGAAGAGAAACCTTGTTTCCCTACGATCACGAGTAAGAGCATACAGTATACAATATGAATCAAAACTTGGGTATTAACGATGATGATACAAACCAGAACATCCCAACTCCAGTTGATGTTCATGGTCAGTTATTACCCGATGATCCTTGTGAAAATCAACAAAGGGACAAAATCCTGCTCCACGTCCTCAAGAATACTACAGAGGCTATGATAATATTGCAGACTCTGATGGGCCATTTGTCTTGCCCCCTCTCCCACGAGGCCACACCTTTGTTGTAACTAGTAGTTTGATGCAAATGCTCACTGCTAGAGGATTGTTTTCAGGGCAACCTTTTGAGGACCCACATGCCCATATAGCTAAGGTAAGGCCAGTGAGTAAAAGTTGTGTACGGAGGCCTGATTTGGATTTGGATGTAATAGGGCTAAGAGTATTTCCTCTCTCACTGAAGGGAGTGGCTGCTAGTTGGTTCACCGAGCTCCCTTAAAACTCAATTTTCACTTGGAACCAACTAAGGGACGTTTTCTTAGCACGTTACTACCCGTTCTCAAAGAAACTAAATGAGAATGACAGAGTGAACAACTTTGTGTCACTACTAGGAAAGTCAGTTAGCAGTTCTTGTGATAGATTCACTTCATTTTTGAGAAGTGTCCCCAATCATCACATAGATGATGAGTCACTGAAGGAATGCTTCTATAGAGAAATTCTCATGGAATAATAAAGCTTGGAGTACTAGGAAGTCAGATACTGGAAGAAATACCTTCGCAGTGTAATCCACACACAACCCAGCCACAACTGAGATTCGTGAAGAAATGACACAGATGAGAACTGAGCTTGGGTTGGTATTAAAACATGTCACTAGGGATACAGAAAAGATAAATGCACTTAAATACTTGTCGAAATCACCACCACCAAATGATGAATGTTATTATGAGGAGGATTCTTATGCAGTAAATGAGCAGACCGGGGGGGGAGGTTTCCGACTGAGTTCCCAAGGCTCAATCAAGAGAATTGGCGCCAAGGTCAAGGAAACCAAGGTCGTATCTATGGTAACTATAATAATGAGGGTCATTATGTCCGAGATGGAAATTAGAACCGCGACAACAACTTCAACAGGGGTAACTATGGCAACAAAAATGATAGGAATGAGACCTATGTTCCTCCACAAAATCGTAAAGTTACTCCTAGGGATGGTGGAGGTAGTATGGCGCGAGTGGAAGATATGTTGCACAAATGATGAGGAGGTTCGATGCTAGCGATGATCACACTAAAGAGTTGAGGAGTGTTATAGCAGGTATTGGGCAGAAAGTCGATACACATGCAATATCGATTAAGCAGGTTGAGTTACAAATGGCCCAATTATCCGCGACTGTGATCAAACGGCAATCGGGCACTCTTCCTAGCAACACTGTACAAAATCCATAAAATGATGGGCACTGTATGGCAATCACTACTCGTGGTGGTAAGCAAACCATTGACCCACCTATGCCGTCTAATGAGGAAAAGGTAATAAAAGATAATGATAAAGTGGTAGAGGTTAGTGGTGAAGTAGAAGATAACACTGGAAAATATGTTGAAGTGCTTAAAAAGGTAACTCCCATGCCTAGACCCCCCTCCATTTCCTCAAAGATTAGTCAAAAAGAACAAGGATGTTAAATATCGACATTTTATAACGATGTTGAAGCAGCTTTGTATCAATGTCCCTTTGGTAGAAGCTTTAGAACAAATGCCCGGTTATGCCAAGTTTATGAAAGATCTGGTTACAAAAAAAATATCGGTCACTTTTGAGGATGATTATAGAATGCATCATTGTAGTGCTATTGCTACAAGATCTCTGATACAAAAGAAAGAAGATCCGGGTGCGTTCACTTATCCTTGTACAATCGGGTTATTACATTTTGTGAATGCATTATGTGATCTGGGGGGCAAGCATAAATCTCATGCCCCTCTCGATTTACAAGAAGTTGGGTTTGAGTGATCCCAAACCCACAGTGATGCGGCTACTGACTTAGACATGAAGAATCACAAGTCTCCACCCGCGAAACCATCTATAGAGGAGGCTCCAAAGTTAGAACCAAAAGCTCTCCCACCTAATCTCAGGTATGAATTCTTAAGAAATGGTCACACTTCACCGGTAATCATTGCATCAGATCTGAATGAACAATAAGTTGAGAGTTTGGTGAAAGTTCTAAAAAGGTTCAAAATAGGTATTGGGTGCACTATTGCGGACATTATTGGGATCCACCCTGGCATTTGTTCTCATAAAATCCAACTCATGCCCGATCATAAGCCATGTATTAAGTACCAGAGACGCTTAAATCCACCTATGCAAGAGGTCGTGAATAAGGAAGTCATTAAATGGTTGGATGCCGGAGTAATCTATCCGATCAACGATAGTAGTTGGGTATGCCATGTTAAATGTGTACCTAAGAAAGGGGGAATTACTGTGGTCCCCAATGAGAAAAATGAACTAGTTCCAGTGAGACTGGTTACTAGATGGAGGGTGTGTATAGATTACTGTAAATTAAATGCATGGAACGAAAAAGACCATTTCCTACACTCTTCATGGATCAGATATTGGATAGACTTGCCGGAAAAGGGTGGTACATTTTCTTGATGGATATTCGGTGTATAATCATATTGCTATTGCACCAGAAGATCAAGAGAAAACCACTTTTACTTGTCCATATGGGACCTTTGCATTCAAAAAAATGCTTTTTGGGTTGTGCAATGCACCTACCACATTTAAGAGATATATGCTGTAGATATTCTCCGACATGGTGGAGGATACTAAGAAGTTTTTATGGATGATTTTTCTGTGGTTCGTGATTCATTCGAGCGGTGTTTGAACAATTTATCTGAGGTCCTTAAGAGATGTGAAGACTGCAATTTAGCACTAAATTGGGAAAAATGACACTTCATGGTGAAAGAAGGTATTGTTTTGGGAGCTAAAGTCGAGGTAACAGAGAGACTTCCCCCCACCTATCTCTATAAAAGGTGTGAGAAGTTTTCTTGGGCATACAGGTTTTTAGCGGAGATTCATCAAAGATTTTTCAATAATTGCACATCCGTTGTGCAAACTGCTGGAGAAAGATTGTAAATTTTATTTTGATGAATTCTGTCTTAAAGCATGCCGCGAGCTAAAAGAAAAATTGGTATCTACACCTATCATTATTACTCCGGATTGGAACACTCCATTTAAGGTGATGTGCGATGCTAGTGGGGTTGCTCTTGGTGTAGTATTGGGACAATGAAAGAACAAAATCCTTCACCCCATTTACTATGCTAGTAAATCCCTAAATGAAGCTCAAAAGAACTATACAGTGACTGAGCAAGAACTCCTTGCAATAGTCTTTGCTTTTGAAAAATTTCGCTCTTATTTGCTAGGTACTAGAGTTATAGTGCAGACCATTCAGCATTGAGATATTTAATTGGAAAGAAGGATGCGAAATTGAGGTTGATTCATTGGGTATTACTACTACAAGAATTTGACTTTGAAGTGAGGGATAGAAAAGGGACTGAAAATCAAGTTGCCGATCATTTGTCCCGACTAGAACATGAAGCTATGAGAGAGTTAGGGGATAAAACTGATATTGATGATACTTTCCCCGATGAGCATGAATTGTCTGCCTCACAACACTTGATTCCATGGTTCACAGATTTTGCGAACTATCTGGCTAGTGATATTATTCCATCGGACTTGTCCTTTCATCAAAGAAAAAAGTTCATGTACGATGTGAAGAACTTCTTTTGGGATGAACCATATTTATATAGGAGTTGTACCGACGGGCTTATTCGGCGTTGTGTGCCAGAATGTAAGATGTTGAGTGTTTTAGAGGCATGACATTCCCCACCCGTTGGTGGACATCATAGTGGTATTCGAACCGCTCATAAGATATTACAATGTGGTTACTATTGGACAACTTTTCATCAAGATGCTCATGAGTTTTCTAAAGCATGTGATAGATGCCAAAGAGATGGCGGCATTTCAAGAAAGCAAGAGCTCCCTCTAAACCCCATTCTTGTGATTGAGTTATTTGATGTTTGGGGTATTGACTTTATGGGTCCTTTTGTGAGTTCTCGTGGAATGAACTATATTTTAGTAGCGGTTTATTATGTATCTAAATGGGTGGAAGCTATCGCCCTCGCAAATAATAAAGGAAAGAGATTCACTGCTTTCTTGAAAAAGAATATATTCTCTCGATTTGGTACCCCAAGGGCAATTATTAGTGATGGGGGGATCCCACTTTGCAACAAATTTTTCAAGGGATTACTAGAGAAATATGGGGTTCGCCATAATGTGTCCACTCCTTACTATCCTCAAACTAGTGGGCAATTTGAAGTGTCAAAATAGGAGATCAAACAAATATTGTCAAAAATAGTGAGCGCTAGTATAACGGATTGGTCAAGGAGGCTTGATGATACTTTTTGGGCCTACCGGATAGCGTATAAGACCCCCATAGGTATGTCCCCATACCAACTTGTATATGGGAAATCTTGTCATCTTCCGGCTGAATTAGAGCATAAAGCCATGTGGGCTATGAAGAAGTTGAAAATGGATTGGAACAAAGCTGCAGAACAATGGTTAACAGGGTTGAATGAACTCGATGAATTTCACCTGAAAGCTTATAAAAGCTAAGACCTCTTCAAAGAAAAGATGAAGAAGTACCATGACATAAAAATTGAAAAATGACAGTTTATTGTTAGGGATATGGTGCTTTTATTCAATTCTAGGTTGCGCTTGTTTCCGGGTAAGCTCAAGTCCAAATAGACTGGCTCTTACTTGGCTACCCAACTATTCCCTCATGGAGCAGTTGAGTTTGAAACCAAGGAGGGTGTGTGGTTTAAGGTGAATGGACAACGAAAAAAATCTATTTCGGGCATGCTTAATCGGCAAATGAACTGATCGAGGCATACCATCTTGATGAAGTCTGAGTAATCAAGTGTCTTCAGTCGTTCCGCGATGTTAAATCAGGCGCTGGTTAGGAGGCAACCCAATACTTCTAGTTTTCTTTCTAGTAATGGTAGCATTTTCAACTAATGGGTTTTAAATTTGCAGGTAGCACATCATTAGGAAATTCTGCAGAAAATCACTCTGCAACAGTCAGTGACGGATACATCGATGAAGCGTAACACATGCGATGGACCATCGCATGAATCCGTCGTTCCAGGTACGTCTTTCATTTATTTTCAAAATTAGGGCACACACGACGGAACCCATGACAGACCGTCGCATCAGCGATGGACCATCGTTGGGGAATCGTTGCATCATTAATCAGCATACCCTACCCGACCCGGCTGGGGAATTTTTAAAAATTGTCACCATTTAAACCCCCCTTCATTTCAACCATTTCATTCCCTCTTTCTCCCATTCCCTCTCATTCAAACTTCAACCTTCCTATGTCTCTTCTCTATCAACTGATCACTACCCCAAATCCCCAATTCCGGAAATCTCCTTTCTACTGGTCGGAGTCTGCTGCTGTGGTTCTTCTCTTGATAACCAAGTGCCTCATTTTCTTGTTTTTCTCCTCTTCCACAGGTATGTGTCTCTGATCTCTACCCATTTACATTGCATTTTTGTTTATCAATTACTATTAGCTTATTTCTTTTTGGTGGGTCTTCATTCTTTGATCCAATTTTGTCTGACCTAGGTTGAGAATCCTCGAATCGCCTTGTTAAAACTTGAGAAATTGGTGCTTTAGCATTGCTAGTTTGCTAGGTATTTGTGTTAGAAACAAGTAGGTTAACACTAAGTATTTCGTTTGTGTCATAAGGGGATGATTGTGGCATCCTTAATTTTATCATTGAATGATAGATCGTTGTATCCACGACGGACCGTCATAGGGTCTATTCCAACACCTCACTATATGTTTTCTCTAAGTTTCCACCAACGGACACATGCAACGGACCGTCGTTCCCACAACAGTCCGTCCTGCACAACCGTCATGGTTGTCAGAGACCCTTGTACTAAGGGTCTCCAACTTTTTCTAAGTGTCTTCTGACAGACATCTACGATGGACCATCATACCCTCGATGGTTCGTCCTGCACAAACATTCTGGTTGTCAAAGACCTTATTCCTAAGGGTCTCTATTTTTTTCCAAGTGTCTTCCGACGAACATCTACGACGGACCGTCATACCCTCGACGATCCGTCTTGCACAACCGTTCTGGTTGTTAGAGACCCTATCCCTAAGGGTCTTCATTTTTTTCAAGTGTCCTCTGACGGACATCTACGATGGACCATCATACCCTCGACGGTCCATCCTGCACAACCTTTCTGGTTGTCATAGACCTTATTCCTAAAGGTCTCCAACTTTTTCTTAGTGTCCACCAATGAACACATGCCACGGACCATCATTCCCACGACGGTCTGTCCTGCACAACCGTCATGGTTGTTAGAGACCCTTGTCCTAAGGGTCTCCATTTTTTTCCAAGTGTCCTCTGACTGACATCTACGACTGACCTTCATACCCTCGATGGTCCGTCCTGCACAACCATCATGACGGTCAGAGACCCCTCTCCTAAGGGTCTCCATACTTTTTCTAAATGCCCCACGATAAACATCAATGAAGGACCGTCATTATCACGATGGTCCATCCTACTTATCCGTCATAACTGTCAGAGACTTTCCTTCAGGGGTCTCCACATACACATAGTTGAAGTAAGACCTGACGGACCCCATGAGGGTCCTTCATACTCACGACGAGCTGTCACCTGGTCCATCGTGTTTCGCTGTTACTATAGAGATATGATTACAGCTTTTCTCTTATGTTTGTTTTGTGTTGTTTTTGCTTGTATTGTTTGCTCCTTCTAGTACTAATAATGATTATTTATAGGTACTATCTCTAATGGCACCGAAACAAGATCGCGTTTACGCACGTCGGCGTTCAAAGTCTGTCGCCCCGTCTGCCCGACTGGTTATATGCTATGATGATAAGCATGATCCCGAGTACGTGCCCACAGAAACTGCCACTCCAGCACGAGCTGCACGTGCAAATAGAGCTTCACCAAAAAAGGTGGCATCCGACATAGTCACTGCCTCCCAGTCTGATGAGGAGCGCACACTGATCGGCACACCTTTTAAGTCAGCTACACATGAACAAGGAGCGTCTGGTTCCTTAGGATCTCCATGGTCAAAGGAACCCTCTGGGTCCACAAAAGTCCCTGCACCCGCCACAACTGCATAGTCTGCCTCGTCTGATGAGCTTAACAGTCCTGATTCCACTCCAGGCTCACCGACTGGTGCTCTCACCCCAGTTGCCGACCAGCCCAACCGGTGGTGTGTCGATGGGCAATACCTAGTGGATTCAGATGCCAAGTTTCTAAATGATAAAGGCTTCATGACACGGACCCTTACACTGGAGAGGCAGATCCTTACAGGAAGTCTCCCCACCATGCCAGATATCCACAATCTATTCATCAAACATCGGCTAGAGCGGACAACACATTCTTTAAGCCGCTACAGTGAGGAGTTGGTCCGAGAGTTTTACGCCTCTTATGTCGCTACTCTCCGATCATAGATAGATAGGAGGGATGCCCCCGCCAAAAAAGGCCCCACTCGAGCACATGAAAGTACGCAGTATATAGGTCGACATCTCCCTGCCAGCCATCCGCCATCATCTGTACGACAAAGATGTCGATGCAAACAGGACCCCTCTCGCCGCCAAGTTCGACTACCGGTGGTAAATTGTTAAAGATGGCAAATTCTTGTGTGAGCCATCGCTGAGAGAGACCATCAAGAGGTTGATGGTCCTGCAATTATCTATCGATGGAGAGGGTGCTGACTAGGTAACGTAGCCAAAGGGAGAAATCAGGAAGGCTAACATGACCTTCACGACTATGTTTTTATGGTTGATTGTCCGCCACTGCCTTTCGCCCACGGCTGTTGATAATATAGTTACATGGGATCGCACAGTTCTGATGGCAGAGATGAAAGCCGGGTTTGAGGTGGACTTCGCTTGGATTCTACAGGCGGACATGCATGAGAGGGCTTTCAAGGTCACAACTACTTAACTTCTCGTGCATTATATATATTGCTTATGCAGGTCCGTAGGTGTGCCCATCTGGCACATTGATCAGCTCAAGACTCTGCTGGGCACTGTTGATATCAACCTCATCAGGTATGAGGCCAATGAGTTGGCTCCAGGCAGAGGGCCCCATCCAGAGGTGCCTCCACTTGGTGAGAATCTGGCTGACTCTGTAGCGCATGCTTGAACAGCTATGCAGGCTGCTTCCGAATCCAGTGACACTACCCCGATCGAGTCTATCCCGGGTAGTAGCACTGCCCCTAGCTCCTCTCGCTCAGCCCCTTTTCTCGCTCTGGTCCCGCTTGCTAGGGTCCAGAAACTAGAGGCTCAGATGGCCACACTTATGCATCATATCCACCCTTGGATGTAAATTTCTATTACTGAGGCGGAGGAGCGCTTAGAGCTTAAGATGGCCCAGCACACAGCTGAAGATCACTGAGGTTCATCAGTGCTTAGACTCTTTTGAGTTGCGGGTGCTAGCCCGGCCATCCTCTCAGGTTGACGTGTCGACCTTTCAAACTGCGGTTGAGAGTATGGGAGCAGATATTGATATGATCCTAGAGGATAGGGTGCCTGAGTCTAAGGCCCCTTCTGCAGAGCCTACTGAGGACGTAGTTTTGGCGGCTTTATTCGCCAATTCTGAGATTACACCACCTCCCCTAGAGAGAATGCTAAGAGGCGTAGGGGTCGAGAGGGGGATTAGGATATAGCATGGAAGAAGGAGAGCCATGAGATGGAGGCTGCGAGGAGAGCCTCGATTGCTGATGAGGAGGCGCATCAGATCAGGGCTGTAGAGTCAGCTACTAAGGAATCTAGCTCCAGAGATGTGGAAACACCGGGAGGCACTGTTGATATTGATGTTGCTGATGAGGAAACTAATGAGGGGCCAAGACTACATAGGTAGTGGGTTCCGGGGAACCGGACTCACCATGTTGATTGGCGGCACTTTGCGCCCCAGGTTTGCTTCACCTACCACCTCGTATTTCTGTTTTTTTATGCATTGGGGACAATTGCATATCTTTTTGTTAGGGGTGGGGTAAATGGAAAGAGAGTGCTAGGGTGAAGTCCTAGTAGCCCAATTCACGATCCTCTTTTGGGGTTTTCTTGCCTGTGTTGTTTTTCCTCAAGAGACTGATTATTTTTATTGTTTAACCGGCATGTCTATATCTTGTATACATAGTATAACTCTGAAGCATGATGACTAAAACAAAAATTGTATCCTGATGTAATGAAAATGATGCATGGCTAGGCACTGTAATTGAATTATGTGTGGCTCTAAACATGACATAGATAAACACCATTGCATGACCCTAAAGTCTAATACTCAAACTAGGTGTCGGATAATCCGGTAGAGTAATGAGATGTCAAGTGAGTGTTAGGAAAATTTGAATAGTGCACTATTTGTATTGTGATAGAACTTGCCTGGTTAGTCCTGCTAAAAGTAAGCTATAATAGACAATTAGGAAAGGAGCATAGGCCCTTGCTCAATATAGCCAATTTTTAGCTTAAATAAAATTTCAAAAAAAAACGAATGAAATTAATACATCTTTGGTCCAAATGATTTGAGCTTCAAATATACCTTTCTTTTTCACCCCAACTGATCTATTCTGGGAATAATGTGTTGGACCTGGTCCCTCCTTAGACATGTGCACCTCAACTTATGTCAAAAGCATAAGTTGAGCGTGGCTAATGCAGTAAACAACCTATTTGTGGCCCTGACCCAACTTTGGGTATTGTGTACTTTAACTCATGGCAAAGCCACGAGTTGAGGTGGCTATTATGAAGAAAGAGGGGAAATAGCAAGGTGAAAGAATATGAGAAACTGAGCAAAATAAAATGATAAAAAGTGGTACGTTTAGCTGATATGTCAAGGAGGGCAAAAAGTCACTAAAGTATACCTAAATATAACCAACCTAACCCCGAGCCTATGTTACAAGCTAAAAAAGTCCTATCGTGATCCTAAGAGTTGGATGGCCAACTTATAGCAGTGAAAATATGGGCAAGCTTATGGCAATATGTATGAATGAGTTGTGAATTTGTTCTGAGAGTGAGTGTTGAAAAGTAATCCTTATACTCAAAATGAAATCATTGTGTGAAAAATGAGTATGTTGTTTTGAAGTGAGGACACTAGTTGCAATACAAAAAATATTAGCACCTTGGTGAGAAATCGAAAAGGATAGGTGTTAGTGCGTGGTGAGTCTATGTCATGGTCTGGTTCCACATAATTCAAGCCTAATAGTGATAACATGCATAAACATGATGAGACTGATCGGGATTGATAGCCAAATGATTGCGAAATCTAAAATCTAGATACTATTGTACATACATTTTGTAGTGAGTCATAGTGAATCACTTGATGACAAACAACAAATTTAAGTTGAGGGTGTTAATGTACCGTGGTTTCATGGTATTTTTAATGCTTTTTCCTTAAGTTTAGTGTGTGTCCAAAAGCCTTTTGTATTGATTTTTATGTAAGTTTCTCCTTATTTGCAGGAAATCTATCCATAGATGAACGCGGAAGTTTTTGAGCAAAGAAATGCAGAAGAGACCACCTTCGGAGCTCATGACGGTCCATCGAGCCTGTGGTGTTCTGTAGGTGGCATCGTAGTGAAGCAGCTGAAGGAAGATGGGGAAGTCTGACTTAGTGTGGAATTACGGAAGTCCTCGACGGACCGTCATAGCCACGACGGTCTGTCCTACTGGTTCATCCCAATGATTAGAGAGTAGTCCTAGTACACAAATTTCAAGAAGATTAAGTATTATGGAATGGAGACCCTTGAAGGACCGTCGTGCTTGGAACGGTCTGTTATACCTGTCGTTGAGGGTAAAGAAGAAATCAACAAAAAAAATTGTGAAGTATGGGATGACAGAGGCCATGAGGGCCCGTCGTGACTATGAAGGTCCGTCACGAGGTCCGTCAACTCGGATACATTTTGATAGATTTTCAGTAATTAGAATCCTTCTTTTATTAGGCTTTTGTTTTTATTATAAATAGTTCAAAAAACCTCATTTTTAGGGTTAGACATTTTGAGAATAGACTCTTTAATAGTAGACTTTTTGATAATTAGACTTTTGGATAATCTTTAGTTCTCTTGTCCATGTATTGAAGGATTAATTTCAGCAGTTGTTACACTTTTTCTGGAATTGATTGTTGGTGCTTTTGTTGATTAATCAAGTAAATTTCTGGATTTTATTCTTTCTCATCAATGTAAGTTCATGAATTCTTATATTAAATATATGAATATTGTGATTATGACCATGGGTAACTAAACTCCATAACTAGGGTTGTGGGAACCATGGGTGATCAATGAGGTAAAAACTAACTAAAATAGAATTTCTAGAATAATATCTTGCATGTATTGATAATTCTTTCGTTTAGAAGTCTTTTTAACGAATGACCAACGTTAGAACTCGCCTTATGCTACTTGCCGGACCAAGGAGGTAGATAATAGGAAAAGAATTATCAACATAGATTTAGTGTATACTATCTAATAGGCCAGTGTCGATTGATACGAGGTAATAAATTAGTCAAATATCAAATACAATGCTTAATATGTGATAAAGGTAAGTGTTAGTGTAGCAACACACGTAGCCGGACCAAGGTGCGGAGTGAAATTTTCTTGATGCCGGACCAAGTATTTAGAGATACATAACTTATCACTTTACATGCAAGATACTAGGAAACAATTGTTATAGTTAGAACTACCAAGTTAGGAACCTGTGGGGAACACTTAAGCCCTAGTTACTTTTATTATTGATTAAGCTCTAAGATTTGAATCTGTTAGTTGTTTACTTTAATCTAGTTAATTACTTTCATTAATTTAGAAATAAAAAACCCCCTTTACTGTTTTTTGTTTTCTAGGAAACTAATTGACTAAATAATAGTTATAATAGAATAGAGTTAAGTCTGAACTATTTTTCTCCTAGGAACGATCCCAACCTCATTAGTTGGGCTCTTTACTTGATACAACCGCTTTACTTCTTATTTTAGAAGTAAGTTTGAGCGTATCAGACTACACCAGAATGTGTTAGATTTATTTCAATATACTTAAGACTGAAGTCTTTTATATTTTTAAACAATGTTATGCTTTAGTAGAAAATGAATGTAATATTAGTATTTAGGGTTTATGGTTTGACAATGGCAGATAATCTACTTCTTCTCAGTTTGAGGAGTTTCGTAATAGCACAGGTAATACATGCCAATTGACATTACCGTAATATCCAGAAGATAATGACTTGTTTGAAAGGAACAATAGACAATAATAGTGATGTCCAGATATATTTTTGCTCGAAAAAAAACCCAAATCCATTTTGGGCGGATGCAGTCAATACAGTAGTATATTTGCTGAATAGTTGTCTACTAAGGCCTTGCAGGACATGACTACTTATGAAACTTTGTGTGAGAACAAACCATCGGTACACTATCTTAGCATCTTTGGGTGTATATGTTGTAATCGAGTTCCAAAAAAAAGAGGAATAAGATTGACTTCAAAGTTCAAAAGGCCATATTTATGGGCTATAGTTCATCCAAGGGATACAAGATTTTCTGTTTGAAATCAGAAAAACTAATTCTCAATCGAGAAGTCAAGTTTAATGAAGTAGCTAGTTAGGATTGGAAAAATCAGAAAGCCTCTTCTTCTGATTTATTTTCAAAAGAGCACCCTTAACATATATAAGATGAACTAGTGGATGATGTACCTGTGAGGGGAACTCGAAGCCTAAAGATGTTTATCAACAGTTTAATTTGGTTACCTCTGAACCAAGAAGCTAAGCAAAAGTACCAGACTCTATGACATGGAGGAGAGCTATGGAAGATGAACTAGACATGATCTAGAAGAGTGTAAAATAGTAGCTTATTAATAGAGCTAGAAATCGCAAAATGATTGGTGTAAAATGGATTTTCAACACAAAACTCAATAGTAATGAGAAAATTTACAAACATAAGCTAGATTGGTAGTGAAGGGATGCCATTAAAAATATTGTTTGGATTACTAGGAAATGTTTGCTCATGTATCAAGGCATAACACAATCTGTCACAACCCAACCCTAGGTGAGGCGGATAAGTACCATATGAACACATTCTTTACAAGTGACCTATGATGAGAAAGTAAACTACGATGCAGATAGATTTACAAATGAGAAGCTTCATATACAACACATGTTGACTAGCTGAACCAATACATATGACAAGTAAAAGTGTGAATACATATGCTATCTTTAAAATGTCTACAAAGCTTATAATGGATTCCATGACGGTACCACTATAAAAAAAAAAGTAAACACTCTGCAAATCCCCGAATCGACTGGGATCTCTCTAACAACCGTTGAGTATAATGTGCTTCTATTGGAGAGATCTACTAGTTGAGTACTTGTACATGCAACATGAAATGCAGTGTCCCCAATAAGGGATGTCAGTATGAAAGAATGTACTGAATATATAAGGCATAATACAACCATATGCAAAATAAGATCTCAAGTGAAACCAAATGCTAATTGAAAAGGATTAGAAACTGACATTTCTTATACTTGTGGAATTATGTATGTAACATTTTTTTCTTTACTTTTTTGTGCATTATAATATTTACAAGATATATGATACAAATGACCAATTGATCAGCGGTAGAAGAGAATGACCCATGATAGGAATTTTAACCCTTGGGATGTTGTCCTCATAATTCCACAAATTGGGATCGCCCTATGCTAGGCTTTCACCCTTGAGCTGCCACCCCTCCATACCAATAAGGATTGACCAATGCTAGGGTTTCACCCTTGATCTACCACCGTCCTATACAAATTGGGATCGAACCATGCTAGGCATTCGTCCCTGGGCTGCACCCATAATTATGCAGATAGCTTTAGTTAGAATCTTTAATCTTTGAGATTGTTGTTTATTCTTCATAACTCTTTTGAGATTGTTCCTTTGATAATCATAACTCTATTGAGATTGTTGTTTTTGTGGTCATAACCATTGTTTAGATAAGGACGAACCAATAGTATAAGACATACTAATATGGACTTACGATCATGAAAATGATGTGAGAAGAAAATGTGACACCAACATAATACTTAAGAGCTTCTATAACTCAGTGAGCATTTTGACATCTCAAATTGAAGCACATATCAAGCGAAGACATTGAACTTTCAGCCAAGAGATTTGAACTCTATATGATAGACAAACACTCACTAACTAATGTAAAAGACAATGTATACATGAATGTGGAACCAAGGAAGAATGTGGACATATTCAACTTAATGATGGATACATATTCCAAGTAAGTACATATAAATGTACAATAGAGCAAGTTTATATCTTGTGAGGGAACATAAGAGTGTAACACAAGGTGGAGTAATAACCAATATAGGGAACATATAAACATGTGAAAAGATAATATATATATGATGGAGTAGACAATTAAGTAAGTTGTCTTGATATGGATAGATGTACATCAAACATATAAACATATGTTCCATGTATAATCTAGGATCAATTTGATTTATATAAGGGGAATACGTGCCAAGGGTACTTGACGATGAAACAAGTTTAAACTTTTCATTCTAATACTTGTTAGATGCACATTTAGTAATTAACTCATATGAGAGTACTAACATTAATGCACTAGGGAGTAGGAATTGCAATTATGAATCCGTCACTACCAAGGACAATTTAAAAGGTTACAAGTGTTGGATTTATGACAAAGAAATAGGAAATCAAATAGCCTTACAAAGCTTGATGCATAACTTTGGATATTAAAATGAGTTAACCATCTTTCTTTCAAATTATTTATCTACAATGGAGTAAATAACAAAACTAGCATTAGTATCTGATAAACAAGATTGGGCTATTTGATCAGACCAAAACATTAATTGATAGTAAATTTGTAATTGATCCCATCAAGGGTGTTTTTCCCACTCATTCTCCTCTAAATTTTTCTTCATATACTATACAACCTTATTATATGGTCCTCCAAAACTCATCTAGCTTCATAATATTTAGGAAAGAATATACAATGGATTACATGAAGTAATCTCATGCAACACTGAATTAATCGTTGTATCACTACACTTTTATTAACACATAAAAACTTTCATAAACAATGCAAGAAAAAGAGGGATGAACATTTCCATAGTTGACCTTGTTGGAAAGGAGCCTCACTTACTAAGACTTTTATTCTTTAAGGATTAGGTTGTTCTCTCCCCCCTGAACTTGATATTAAATAAGATTATTCACTTTAATTCCATAAGATGGAATATGTTCTGCTAATTGTCCTTTAGAAAGAAAGGGTTTCAATAAGATTTTATTGGTGAAGCTATCCAGAACTCTTGGAGCTTCTATAGCTTTCATTGGAAGAAATTTTCTAGAGAATAAGTGATGAAAGAGATGTGACAAGCTTGAGTTCTTCAGAGGTCCCTTTATAAAATTTTCACTTAATAAATTGGAGAAATAGTACGGTCCTTTACTTTTTAAGCAAGCGGGTGCATCACCTCCTCATGTTCTGCCACAAGTTTTTAACTAGGTGCATCACCTCTTTTTCCTTTTCACTTAAAATGAAGTCCACTTTTTCTTTTTCTAAGTATGTCCATCACCTACTTGTTCTTTTCACTTATGACGCAGTCCACTTATTTTTAGTACGTGCATCACCTACTTTCTCTATTCACTTAAAATGTTGTCCACTTATTCTGAGTAGGTTCATCACCT
This sequence comes from Solanum lycopersicum, assembly GCF_036512215.1. NCBI lineage: Eukaryota > Viridiplantae > Streptophyta > Magnoliopsida > Solanales > Solanaceae > Solanum > Solanum lycopersicum. The sequence continues at coordinate 38,580,463 of NC_090804.1, forward strand.
ACTTGCCCTTTTAACTTAAAATGCAGTCCATTAATTCTAAGTAAGCGCATCACCTACTTTTGACCTACTAGCATAATTTAGTAGAGTAACCACCTTATTTTTTACACCAATTTCCCAATCTTAGTTTTCTTTACAAGACCGTAGCATTAATACACACTTGACAACTTTGACTTTTACATCAAATACCCCCTTTCCCAAGTTCAAATTGTTTTTGAGTTAACTTAGTCGAATATGTGTTGGAAGATACTGGGTATTAAAACTTTCAACATATTCTATTGTCACCAGTCGCATAGGAAACTGAGTCCATAACTCTACCCCAAGGAAATTTTGAAGTGACATATACATGGAACTAGTACACATCGAATACGGGGTGTTACATCCTCAACCCTTATAATCATTTGTCCTCGAATGATGGGTAAAGATTATAGTTTGTTTAGCATAGGAATTTCATTTGGAGATTTGCGTGAGTTCCCATCATTAATAGGACTATAAAAAATCCATAGAATCATCTAAAACATGTATAAACAAGTCTAGCATAAAGTCTCAATAGTAATTGTTCATAAAATAATAATATGAAAAATTAAACCCCTTTGTTGACCATATAATTCACTAATGATATACAAGTAGAACTTCTACAAATAAGAAAAATTAATACACCTACTAACCTCAAGGCATGCAAATTACATATCAAATGAATAAATGCTAGTAGGACCTATGATCATATAAGGGGACCACATTATCTCAAATCCTTATGTTGATTTTTTGAATGAGGTGGGTTACTTAGGATCTATACCATCTCTATTACCAAGTATCTTATGTTATATTCTATTCCTTCCACAATATTTCATTGGCGGTTACACATCTTGAGCTTAGCTTCCGAGCCTTAACAATCACGAATAGCTATAGTATCTCCCAATTTTTTGTATATGGAACGGACACATAAAATCATAGGCCTAACCTATCGAGGCAGTACTTTCCCTTCTATTTTATATCATGACGCTTTTCAGAGGTGATTCTTATAAGAACACACAACTGTTAATATAAACTCTAAAGTCTTATGTCGCACCTTTGAATAGGGTATTATGCTAAGTTATATATCTATGGTTGATTAAATTTACATGCATGCACAACCTTTTCTAGTAAAATTCTTCACTACATAATGATAAAAGGAAATGTTTTCTCAAATTGTTCAAAACTCAAATCAGTAAGAACAGAGGAGCATAGTATATGAATGAATAAGTCAGATTGGGCATGAATCATAGACAGACTAGCCAAAAAGGGAGCGCACACGGTATACATGCATTAATCTATATAAATACATGGTGTACGTGTACATATGAGCTATAGGATAACGTGTGAGCAATTGAACTATAGCGAATGTAGGAATGGACTAGATGATGACATGATGCATGAGCACATAAGCTAAGACATGTAGACTACATGACATGTAAACATATAAGAAAATGAACTACGAGGTGGTCAATATGCACATATGTGAGCTATGAGTAAGTGAGTACATAACAAATGTCTAGAAAAAATATAGGGCATGAAATGTTTATGAAAGTAGGCTATGAGGCATGCAAAATATATACAAAATAGTCATATGATCAATTAGCTTGCAGTACCCACACAATATGGACAAGTGACATGTGGAAAGTAACAGTGCAATAAATAACATGTTTGGAAAAGGTCCTACGAATACGTATAGAAATGTAAACAAGGGTGCCCAGAGAGGATAACGCTTACATGCAAGCATTCAATGACATTAGGTAACATGTGAGAAATTAATCCACAAAAGGGAAAATGTCAAACAAATACATATGTTATATAAAATTCAATATGTATAATTATATAACAAACCATCATTAGAGACTATTAAATATCCTACAGAACCACTCTACCATTTAAGGTCAAACAAACTGTCTTAAGCGTTAAGTTACAGGTGGGATAGTTCTGCACATATTCCTTATCTCAAAGCACGTACAATTAATTTCCACATATACTCTCTTAAATCTTTTAAGAATTCTTATTGGTATTCTGATATTGGGACTCTGCTTCCCTCTAGGTCAATATAAATACCACATTTAAGATATAAAAAGAAAATCCTCAATAGTTCATCTTTTGGAGTAGAGGGTCGAGGTCAACTTTGTCGTCAATACTAGCTTGTGTTATATCACGCCCAATGCCTGTTGAAGCTTGAACCAACCAGAAAATATGAACTCTATAAACATGTAAATGTCAGGTACCTATTAAACTATATCATGATTCATAAAATCTTAGATTTATCTCCTTTGGGCTTAACTATATAAGTTTATCCATTCTAATATTTTTCTAATACCAAGTGAGGGTGATCCGACTCTTTTCCCAAGCAAGATAGTGAATAAGAAAAACTACCATATGGTCAATTTTTCCTCTCCTATAACTAGACTATGACTGGTGAATTACTGCAGGCATGTATGAAATGAACTATGTAGTAGCTCTATTCAATTGGATGTAAGTATATACATGTGTATAATGCTCTACTTCTCTTTTATACTAATGTTGTGGATGAAATAGGACCATGTATCTGTCAAAATAACCTTTATATTTCCCTCTTTTTTCTTGTTGTTATAAATACCAAATATCAAGACTTGAATTAATACTAAATTGACTATCGTTTCTAACAAAGGTTCACAAAGTTGTTCACAGATGAGCCATTATAAGTCGTTAGGTAAAGTGTTGACACCATCACCTCTACTCCTGTATTTAGGAATTCATATATCCCATTTGTTTCTAACTAGAAAGTCTACGTACATATTCACCCTCTATCATTCAAGCTTCACTCTCACGTGCTTTCTATCTAAAAAATACCTTTTAATAAAAACTAGTTGCTTCATGTACTCTAATCCCACTATATACAACCAATTAATCACAACTTAAGTCTATCCAATCAATTTTCCTTTTTCTAAGTTACCCTTTAGTCACATACTAATCCTCTATAGAAAACACATAGATCATAGTAGAAACTACCGTACATATATCATTTGTAGTAATTGACACACTTATCCATATCTTTTATTACCATAAAAAGAATACAAATGTTATTAGTACTTATCTGGGGTAGTTGGAACATACCACAAAAGCCGACTATTAAAATATTTGAGATGATATATGGTGAAAATTTAGGCCTTGTAAACCAATTAGGGGTATCTCTTGTAACACGATTGAACTGATACATTCAGTTATCAGATTGTGCCTCTGCCTTCTTCCAACTAAAAGAAATTGGTTCAATAACATCAATTTAGAGTGAATGTGTAACAATGAAAATTATATGTATATCACTGACTAAGAATGAGTGTCCTATATAGGAATATATCCTATAAATATGGAGGAAAGATAGAACACAAGAGTTGGGTACATCCTCCTAATAGGATGTGCTTGGGAATGCTATAGCTCATATATGTAACTAGGTAAACCCATCATTTTTAAGCATATGGATATCCCATACTATATTTTTCACAATTGAACCAACGTGATACAAATGTTACAAATTTAACTTTAATGCAAATAACATAAAAGTCTGTACATACCTTGTGGAGTGAGATGGTAGAATAAAATCATATCAATCTACTATGTTGAGAGTTTAGTTAGAATTGACCTTAACCGTAGTAAGCATAATATGAATAACATGATTAGGTAAATGCGGAAATTTACTTCTTAACTTTGCTTAATTGCATAATATTGATTATGAGAAATGTAAGATTTCCTAAATGTTAAGAAGCCCCCTAATTAAAAATGTGTCACATAAAACATTCATAAGTAAGCTATACTAGACACAACTCTATAGACTCCCTAGGACAAACTGCTCTAATACAACTTTAGTCACACCTCAATCCCTGGTGAGGCGGACAAGTACCATACGCACACATGCTTTACAAGTGGTGTTTGGTGAGAATGTAAACTATGATGCAGATAGATTTGGTGATGAGAAGCTTCATACATTACACATGTTGACTAGCTAAACCAATACATGTGACAAGTGAAACTATGAATACAGATGATAGCATTACAATATTTACAAAGCCTTTACTATAATCTATGGGGTACCACTATGAAAATACGCATAGTAAAGACTCGGAAAATCCCCGAATTAACCTGGAGTCTTCAATGAACACTGATATATTGTGCTTCTATTGGGGAGATCTACGAGTTAGTACTTGTACATGCAGCATGAAATGTAGCTTCAACAATAAAGAGACACTAGTTTGAAATAATGTAATATATGTAAGGCATAACAACCATTTATAAAATGAGAGCTCAAGTGAAACCAAATACTAAGCGATAAGGATTAGAAACCACCTTCGCTTATACTTGTGGAATTGTGTACGATACATTTTTTTCCTTACTTTTCCGTGCATTATAATATTTAGAAGATATATGATACAAATGACCAGCTGATCAGTGGTAGAAGAGGATGATCCATACTAGCCATTTTATCTACTGGTATGCTGTCCTCATAATTTCACTAATTGGGATCGTCCCATGCTAGGCTTTCACCCTTGTGCTGCCACACTTCCATAGGCTTTCGCCCCCACCATTCCATACCAATTGGGAACGACTCGTGCTAGGCATTTTTCCCTAGGCTTCCGCCCATAATTGAACAGATAACTCTAGTTTGATTCCTTAATCTTTGAGATTGTTGCTTGCTATTATAACTCTTATAAGATTGTTTTTTGAATAATCAACTCTTTTGGGATTGTGGTTTTGGATGTCATAATCCTTGTTGGGATTTAGAAATATGGACCAGTAGTAGATGACATACAAATCTAGACTTACAATAATGACAATGACGTGGGAAACAAATCTAAAACCAACGTAATATATAGGAGCTTGTTTGACTCAATAAACAGTTTGACATCTCAAATTGAAGCAAATATTAAGACATCTCAAATTCAAGCAAATATTAAGTGAAGACATTTAAATTTCATCCAAGAAATTTGACCTCAATATGATATCCAAATACTCACTAATTAATATCAAATACAAGGTATACATGAATGTGGAACCAAGGAAGAATGAGGACAGGTTTAACTTAAGGGTAGATACATATTCCAAGTTACTACATATAAATGTACAATACAGGAAGTAGACATCTTGTGAGGTAACATAATAGTCTAACACAATTAGAGTAATAACCAATAAACGGAATATATGAACATGTGACAAAATGACATATATGATGGACTAGATAATTGAAGTAAGTTGTCTTTATATGGGCAGATTTTAACCAACATATAAACATATGTACCATGTATAATCTAAGATTACATTGATTTATATAAGGGAATATGCACCAAGGGTACTTGACTATGAAGAAAGTTTAAACTTTGTATTCTACTACTTGGTAGATTAAACATACACATTTAGTAATAAACTTATACTAGAGTGCTCAATTTAATGCTCTAGAAAGTAGGAACTGCAATTATGTATCAGTCACTACCAAGGTCACTTACAAAGCTTACAAACTTGGTTTATGCCAAAGAAATAGGAAATCGAATAGTCTTACATATCTTGCTGCACAACTTTGGATATAACAATGAGTTAATTGTCTTCCTTTCATGGAATAAATAAAAAAACTAGCATTAGTTTCTTTTAAACAAGTTTGGGCTACAGTAAATATGTAATTGATCCCATCAAGGGTGTCCTTCTCACCCATTCTCCTCTAATTTTTTTCATATAATATATAAACTTCTCATATGGTCCTTCAAAACTCCTCAGGATTCACAACATTAGGAAAAGAATATACAAAGGGATGGAATGAAGTAAGCTCAGACAACACTCAATTAAGTGGTGTATCACTACACTTTCAATATTTTTGTCACGACCGAATTCTAGACCCTAGCCGAAACCAGCTTCGTTGACCTGCCAGAGGTCGTAAACAAGCCGCCATACGTCATCATTACATCATCTAGGTTAATTTTAGCAGAAAATTTGAAACTTTTAATTTCTTAAAGTATACATAGACTTCATAGTAGGATACCTTATACTCATATAAGATTTTTCTACATCAGTTCATAATCGTTCAAAACAACCATCTAATACAAGGATACTCAATTGAATAAAACAGTCATTTCATAAAATATAAAGTTGATAGAATGGCACCAATACAATGTTTGAAAATAATTGAGAAAGAAACGCTAGTGGAACATACTCCACTAGATGAAGCTTACATCTAAGCTAGAATATAACGGAAAAGCGTCCTCGCAAGCATGATGTCCTACAAAGTTGGGATGAATGCTCCAAGTCCGGATAACTTCAACGTCATCTTATAAACTATAGCGTCCACTTGTGCCTGTATCTAAAAGTAAAGAGTTGTATGATATTAGTACACACTTGTACTAAGTATGGGTATATGAAAGCACACACCAAATCGAATTACGAAAGTCATGCCATGAGAGTAATATGCATCATCATACGTATCATATTGCACACAGCACATAAGATATTGCATATATCACATATCATATTTCATCTCATTCATTCATATGCCATGACACCATGGAATCATGGACTTAACAATAGGACTTTCCAAAATAAGGGCTCAACATATGGGACCTCAACTAGGGAGCCTTCTTTAGCAAACACATAGTCGGTTTCATTTATTCATATGTACTTCATTTCATTTCATTCATAGGCTAGTGTAAACACCAGTTATACCTAGGATGTAGTTTAAGTCTTTCATTGGGTTTATTGTGCAATGACCTAGTGTCATTGCTTGTGTCTAGTTCACCTCTTGATTATCCTATCCAAAGACCTTTGGTATCATTCATTTCATAATCTTTCATACTTGGAGGAACTTCAACTTTAATCGACATAGATCATGTGAGCATCATGAAATTCGATATATTCCCCACACCAAAAAGAGGTGGAGTCACTGGCCAAGGTGAAACCAAGAACATACCTAGCTTGCTTGGGTGGAAACTACTGGCTTGTTCCTATGTTAGCAACATAGTTCAAAGACTAGGAGATTTAAGGAAACCCATACCTGTCTGGACGAACAGTCTCATCTCATAAGAATTACACGAACCTCGGCATTCCCAAAAGAAGGAATCGCAACTCATAGCTAGCCTATCGGTGCTCAGTATAAAGTTCCATTACATTCATCTCATACATCATAGAAGCTGACTTCTAGCATGAGGACATCATAACTCATTTGATGATTTCTCATCTCATCATTTCGTATTAATTGTGAATTGTCCTTAAACATACATGTAGAGTGTGATTGAGACTTGTCTCTTAATATTCAACACTCTCTTAGGTGAGTTCTTTTGGTGACATTATATTGGCGTAGGTACAGCTTGTCTCACTTGCACTAGCCTCATATTGTGGTGCCACCCTGTTCTTTCTTAACATATTTTCATTTCATCTTTATTCACCTTTAATTATTTGCTCATCGTATAACATACATATGTTCTCTTGGAATTTACATTGAGGGACATTGATTCTAGGAGACTTGTCTCACTTGTACTAGACTATCCTCGTAGCCACTCTTTCTTTTCTTATTCATTGTTTAGCATAAATATACTCTCTTACAAATTCTATTTAGTGACATTGAATTTTTTAGGCGTAGATGCATCTTGTCTCCCTTGCACTAGCCAATAGTCATATAGTCACTCATTTCTTTACATATTAACTATGAATTCATTCTTAACACTTTCTTTTGGAGTATTCTTGATATTTGACTATACATGATACTACACTCCCATTACGTGAATGTTCATTTCATCATATGACAATGCACTTAGCCTTTTAGTGTGTTTCACACTCTTACTTAACCCTTCAAGGGTTTCATTATTTCATTGTTTATTTCTATCATTTCTTTGTTCATTTCATCATTTCATTGTTCATTTCATCATTTAATTGTTCATTTCATCATGTGCCAATGTGATACACTCAAACTTACTTCCTAAATAAGAAGTAAAGCGGTCGTATCAAGTAAAGAATCCAACTAATGAGGTTGGGATCGTTCCCATGAGGAAAATAGTTCAGACTTAACTTTATTCTATTATTACTATTATTTAGTCAATTATTTTCCGAGAAAACAAAATACAATAAAGGGTTTTTTTATTTCTAAATTAATGAAAGCAATAAACTAGATTAAAGTAAAAAACTAACAGATTCAAATCTTAGAGCTTAATCAATTAATAAAAGTAACTAGGGCTTAAGTGTTCCCTACATGTTCCTAACTTGATAATTTTAACTATAACAATTCTTTCCCAGTATCCGGCATATAAAGTGATAAGTTATGTATATCTAAATCCGTGGTCCGGCATCTAGAAAATTTCACTCTTCACTTTGGTCCGGCTACGTGTGTTGCTATAATAACACTTTCCTTTACTTCATATTAAGCATTGTATTTGATATTTGACTAATTTATTACCTCGTATCAATCGACACTAGCCTATTAGATAGTATACACTAAATATATGTTGATAATTCTTTTCCTATTATCTATCTCCTTGTTCCGACAAGTAGCATTAAGGCTAGTTCTAACGTTGTCCATCCGTTAAAAAGACTTTTAAATGAAAGAATTATCAATACATGCAAGATACTATTCTAGAATTTATATTTTAGTTAGTTTTTACCTCATTAATCACTCATGGTTCCCACGACCCTAGTTATGGAGTTTAGTTACCCATGGTCATAAATCATACTATTCATATTTTTAATATAAGAATTCATGCACTTACTTTGATGAGAAAGAATAAAATCTAGAAATTTACTTGATTAATCAACAAAAGCACCAACAATCAATTCCTCATCAGTCTCTGCAGAAGGGGCCTTAGACTCAGTTACCCTAGCATCTAGGATCATATCAATATTAGCTCACAGAATCTCAACCGCAGTCTGAAGGGTTGAAACGTCCACCTAAGGGGCTGGACGGAATAGCAACCACAACTCAAATGAGTCTAAGTGCTGATGAACCTCAGCGATCTTTCGCTCTATGTGCTGGGCCATCTTACACTCCTAGCTCTCCTCCGCCTCAGCAATAGACCTCTGCATCCAAGGCTAGATGTTATGCTGAAGTGTGGCCATCTAAGCCTCTAGTTTCTGGACCCTAGCAAGCGGAACCAGACTGGGAAAAGGGGCTGAGTGAGCAGATCTAGGGGCAGTGCTACTACCTGGGATAGACTCGACCGGGGTAGTGTTAGTGGTTTCGGAAGGAGACTACGTAGCCGTTCGATAATGCGCTATAGTGTCAGCCAGATTCTCACCAAGTGGAGGCACCTCTGGACGGTGCCCTTTGCGTGGAGCCAACTCATTGGCCTCATCCATGATGAGGCCAATATCAATAGTGCCCAGCAAAGTATTGAGCTGATCAATGTGACAGATGGGAACACCTGCGGACCTGCATAAGTAAAATATCATGCACGAAAAAGGGTAAGAAGTGGTGACCATGAAAGCTCTCTCGTGCATGACTGCCTGTAGAAGCCAAACGAAGTCCACCTCAAACCCCGCTATCATCACCACCTTAAAAACTGCATTATCCCATATAAGTATATTATCAGCAGTTGTTGGGGAAAGGCAGTGATGGACAATCAACCATAAAAACTTAGACGTGAAGGTCAAGTTAGCCTTCCTGATGGCTCTCTTTGGCTTTGTTACCCAGTCGGCACTCTCTCCATCAATAGATAAGTGCAGGTCTATCCACCTCTTGGTGGTCTCTCTCAGCGATGGCTCACACAAGAATTGGCCATCTCTAACAATTTACAACTGGTAGTTGAACTTGGCGGTGAGACGGGTCCTGGTGGCATTAATATCTTTGCCATATAAATATCGGCTGATGGTTGGCAGGGAGATTTCAACCTGTATGTCACGTACTCTGACGTGCTCAAGTAGGGCCTATTTGGCCGGGGCAGCTCGCTTATCGTTTTGTGATTGGATAGTGCCATGTAAGAGGCATAAAACTCTCAAACCAAATCCTCACTGTAGCGGTCAAAGAACGAGTTGTCCACTCTAGTCGGTGTCTTGTAAAGAGATTGTGGATATCTGGCATGGTGGGTAGACTTCCCGTAAGGAGTCGCCTCTCCCGTGTAAGGGTCCGTGTCATTAAGACTTTATCATTTAGAAATTTGGTGTCTAAATACACTTGGTATTGCCTGTCAACACACCACCGGTTAGGCTGGTTGGCAACCGGGGTGAGAGCACCAGTCGGTGAGCCTGGAGTGGAATCAGAACTGTTAGCCTCATCAGACGAGGCAGACTGTGCAGCCATGGCGGGTGCAGGGACTTCTGCGGACCCGGAGGCTTCCTCCGACCACGAAACTTCTAAGGAACCAGACACACCTTCTTCTTGTGTAGCTGACCTAGAAGGTGTGCCGGTCAGTGTGCGCTCCTCATCAGACAAGGAGGCAGTGACTACGCCGGATGCCACCTTTTTGGGCGTAGCTCTGGTTGCACGTGCAACTCGTGCTGGAGTGGCAGTGCCTGGGGGCACGTACTCGGGATCATGCTCATCATAAAGACTATAACCAGTCAGGCAGACGAGGCGACAGACATTAAACGCCCACGTGAGTAAACTCGATCTTGTTTCGGTGCCATTAGAGATAGTAGCTGTAAAGAATCAATATTAGTACTAGAAGAAGCAAACAAGAAGAGCAAAAACAACACAAAATAAACATAAGAATAAAGTTGTAATGACATAACTGTAGTAACAATGAAACACAACGAACCAGGTGACAACTCGTCGTAAGTATGAGGGACCGTCATGGGGTCCATCATGTCTTACTTCAACTATGTTTATGTGGAGACCCCTGAAGGAAAGTCTCTGACAGTGATGACTGATAAGCATGACGGTCCGTCGTCGATGTCCATCGTGGGGCACTTAGAAGAAGTATGGAGACCCTTAATAGAGGGGTCTCTGACCATCATGACGGTTGTGCCAGACGGACCGTCGAGGGTATGACGCTCTATCGTAGATGCCCGTTGGTGGTTACATAGAAAAAAATGGAGACCCTTAGGATAAGGGTCTCTGACCATGATGGTTTTGCAGGATGGTCCGTCGTGGTAATGACGGTCCTTTGTAGATGTCCGTCAGAAGACACTTAGAAAAAGTTGGAGATCCTTATGACAAGAGTCTCTAACAACCATGACGGTTGTGCAGGACGGACCATCATGGTTGTGCAAATGGACCATCATGATAATGACGGTTCGTCTTAGATGTCCGTCAGAGGACACTTAAGAAAAAGTTGGAGACCCTTAGAACAAGGGTCAGTGACAACCATGACGGTTGTGCAGGACGGACCGTTGTGGGAACAACGGTCAATCGCATGTGTCCATTGGTGGACACTTAGAGAAAAATAATAGTGGAGTGTTGGAACAGACCCTATGACGGTCCATCATCGGGTTCTCATTCTGTCATTCAGTGACAGAGCTGAGGATGCCACAATAATCCCCTCTGACTTAAACGGAATACTTAATGTTAACCTACATGTTTCTAACCCTAAATACCTAGTAAACTAGCAATGCTAAAGCACCAATTTCTAGAGTTTTAACAAGTCAATTCGAGGACTCTCAACCTAGGTCAGACAAAATTGGATAAAAGAATGAATACCCACAAAAAAGAAATAGGCTAATAGTAATTGAAAAACAAAAATGCAATGTAAATGGGTAGAGATCAGAGACACATACCTGACAAGAGGAGAAAAACAAGCAAGTGAGGCACTTGATTATAAAGAGCAGAACTACAACAGCAGACTCCGACCAGTAGAAAGAAGATCTTCGAAATTTGGGATTTGGGGAAGTGATCAGTTGATAAAGAAGAGAGGTAGGATGTTGGAAGTTTTAAAGGGAGGCCATGAGAGAAAGAGGGAAAGAAGCGGTCGAAATGAAGGGGTGGGGTATTTAAAGGGTGAAAATTTTGAAAATTTTGCAGTCGGGTTGGGTCAGGTTGTTGGTTAATGATGCAACGAGTCCCCGACGATGGTCCATCGCATATGCGACGGTCTATCATGGGTTCCGTCATGGGTGCCCTGATTTTGAAAATAAATGAAGAACGTACCTGGCACAACGAATTCATGCGACGGTCCATCGCAAGCGTGACGGTCCATCGATGTATTCGTCAGTGAGTGTTGCAGAGTGATTTCAGCAGAATTTCCTAGTGATGTTCTACCTGCAAATTTAAAACCCATTAGTAGAAAATGCTACCATTACTAGAAATAAAACTATAAGTATTGGGTTGCCTCCCAACCAGTGCCTGATTTACATCGCGGAATGACTAAAGACACTTGATTACTCTGACTTCAGCAAGATGGTATGCCTCAATCACTTCATTTTCTTATTCAGCATGCCCGAAATAGGTTTTTATTCATTTTGCATTCACCTTAAATCGCACACCCTCCTTGGTTTCCAAGTCAACTGTTCCATGAGGGAATAGTTTGGTAATCAAATAAGGGCCAGTCCATTTGGACTTGAGCTTGCCCAAAAATAAGCGCAACCTAGAATTGTATAAAATCACCGAATCCCCAACCATAAACTCTTGTTTTTCAATTTTTAGGTCATGGTACTTCTTCATATTTTCTTTGTAGGATATAGGAGATACCGATTGGAGCTCAACACTCTACCTTATGAACCTACAAATGTTGAAGGTCACTTCTTCATTGTTCAAAAAAAAATTTATCTGCCCATTTTCCATATCAACTAAGTCTCTACCCATAGCAAGGAATGTGATCCCAAGAATAATAGGCACTTCAAAATCGACTTCACAATCAACAATAACAAAATCTGCCGGAAATATGAATGACTCCACTTTCACTAGCATATTGTGGAGTATCCCTATAGGCCTTTTTACTGTTCGATCGACCATAAGTAGCTGCATCGCATTGGGCTTTGGATCACCCAAACCCAACTTCTTGTAAATTGAGAGGGGCATGAGATTTATGCTTGCCCCCAAATCACATAATGCTTTTGCAAAATGTAATAACCCGACTGTACAAGGAATATTGAACGCACCCAGATCTTGTTTCTTTTGTACTAGAGATCTTGTAGCAATAGCACTACAATGCTGTAATCTATCATCATCCTCAAAAGTGGCCGACCTTTTCTTTGTAACCAGATCTTTCATGAACTTGTCATAACCGGGCATTAGTTCTAAAGCTTCTACCAAAGGGACATTGATAGAAAGCTACTTCAACATTCTTATAAAATGCTGATATTTACCATCCTCGGTCTTTTTCACTAATCTTTGAGGAAACGAGGGTGGTTGTCTACATGGGAGTTACCTTTTTAGGAACTTCAACATCTTTTCTAGTGTTATCTTCTACTTCACCACTAATCTCTACCACTTTATCATTATCTTTTATCACCTTTTCCTCATTAGACGGCATAGGTGGGTCAATGGTTTGCTTACCACCCTGAGTAGTGATTCCCATATAGTGTCCATCATTTTCCAGATTTTGGACAATTTTGCTAGGAAGAGTGCACGGTTGCCGTGTGTTCACTGTCGTATATAATTGGGCCATTTGTGACTCATGTTGCTTAATCGATATTGCATGTGTATCGACTTTCTTCCCAATACCCGCTAAATCATTCCTTAACTCTTTAATGTGCTCATCACTAGAATTGAACCTCCTCATCATTTTTTGCAACATATCCCCAACTCGCGCCATACTACCTCCACCATCCCTAGGAGTAACTTCACGATTTTGAGGAGGAACATAGTGTCCATTCCTATCATTTCTTTTACCATATTTACCCCTATTGAAGTTGTTGTCGCGATTGTAAATTTCCATCTCGGACATAATTACCTCACAGTTATAGTTACCATAGATTCGACCTTGGTTTCCTTGCCCTTGGCGCCAATTCTCCTGATTTGAGCCTTGGGCACTTGGTCGGAAACCCCCCGTCTACTCATTTACCGCATAGGAATCCTCCTCATAATGACATTCATCATTTAGTGGTGGTGGTTTAGACGAGTAGTTAACTGCATTTATCTTTTCTGCACCCCAAGTGACATGTTTTAATACAAATCCAAGCTCAGTTCTCATCTGAGTTATCTCTTCACAAATGTCAGCTGTGGCTGGATTGTGTGTGGATTGCACTGCGAAGATATTTCTTCCAATATTTGACTTCCTAGTACTCCAAGCTTTATTATTCCAAGAGATTTTCTCTAACTTTTTAGCAATCTCGGCATAAGGACACTCCCCACAAGAACCACCCGCTATAGTATCCAATATCACTTTACTATTATCATTATATCCCAGATATAAGTATTGATTCAGTGACTCATCATCTATGCGGTGATTGGGGACACTTCTCAAAAATGAATTGAATATATCCCAAAACCTGCTAATTTACTCTCCTGGTAGTACCACAAAGTTCTTCAATCTGTCTTGTAATTTAGTTTCTTGGAGACCGGGTAGTAACGTGCTAAGAAAATATCCCTTAGTTAGTTCCAAGTGAAAATTGAGTTATAAGGGAGATCAGTGAACCAAATAGCAGCCTCTCCCGTCAGTGAGAGAGGAAATACTCTTAGCCCTATTACATTCAAATCCAAATCAGGCCTCCCTACACAACTTGTACACACTACTCTTACCTTAGCTATATGGTCATGTGGGTCCTCAGAAGGTAACTCTGAAAACAAACCTCTAGCAGTGAGCATTTGCATCAGACTACTAGTTATCACAAAGGTGTATCCTTGTGGTAGAGGGGGCAAGACAAATGGCCCATCAAAGTCTGCAATATTATCACAGCCTCTGCAGTATTCTTGAGGACGTAGAGCGGGATTTCGTCCCCTTTGTTGATTTTCACCAGGATCATCGGGTAATAACTGACAATGAACATCAACTGGAGCTGGGATGTCCTAGTTTGGATCATCATCGTTAATGCCCGAGTTTTGGTTCATATTGCATAGTTTACGCTCTAATTCGTGATCATAGGGAAACAAGGGTTCTCTTCCTCTCCGTGTATTTGGCACACAAGGAAGATAGTTTTGCAAGAATAAAAAATAATAGAAAAGTAAAATTAAGAAAATATTGACTAAACTTTAGTAATAAGTTAAAGTTAATCCAAAAGCTACTTTCCCCCCATCGGCACCACTATTTGATACGCTCAAACTTACTTCTCAAATAAGAAGTAAAGTGTTCATATCAAGTAAAGAACCCAACTACTGAGGTTGGGATCGTTCCCACGAGGAAAATAGTTCAGAATTAACTTTATTCTATTATTACTATAATTTAGTCATTTATTTCCCTAGAATACAAAAGACAATAAAGGGGAGGGGGGGTTTATTTCTAAATTACTCTGAAAAAAATTATCTAAATTAATGTAAATAAATAACAGGTTTAAATCTTAAAGATTAATCAATTAATAAAAGTAACTAGGGCTTATGTGTTCCCCACAGGATCCTAACTTGATAATTCTAACTATAATATTTTTTCCTAGTATCTTGCATGTACAAGTTATAAGTTATGCATCTCTAAATCATTGGTCTGGCATCTAGAAAATTTCACTCCGCACCTTGGTTCAGCTATGTATGTTGCTGTATAAACCCTTACCTTTACCTCATATTAAGCATTGTATTCGATATTTGACTAAGTTATTACCTCGTACCGGTCG
This sequence comes from Solanum lycopersicum, assembly GCF_036512215.1. NCBI lineage: Eukaryota > Viridiplantae > Streptophyta > Magnoliopsida > Solanales > Solanaceae > Solanum > Solanum lycopersicum. The sequence continues at coordinate 38,596,057 of NC_090804.1, forward strand.
ACACTTGACTATAAGATAGTGTACACTAAATCTATGTTGATAATTATTTTCCTATTATCTACCTTGTTGGTCCGTCAACTAGAATTAAGGAGATTTCTAACGTTGGCCAACCGTTAAAAAGACTTCTAAATGAAAGAATTATCAATACATGAAAGACACTATTCTAGAATTGCTATTTTAGTTAGATTTTACCTTATTATTCACCAATGGTTCCCACAACCCTAGTTGTGAAGTTTAGTTACCCATGGTCATAATCACATTATTCATATATTTAATATAAGAATTCATGCACTTACTTAGATGAGAAAGAATAAAATCCAAAAATTCACTTGATTAATCAACAAAAGCACCAACAACCAATTCCTGAAAAAGTATAACAATTGCTGAAATTAATACTTCAATACTTGAACAATAGAACTAAAGATTATTCAAAAGTTTAACTATAAAAAAGTCTCCTATCAAAAAGTCTACTATCAAAAAGTATATCCCCAAAAATGAGGTTTTTCGAACTATTTATAATAAAAACAAAAACCTAATAAAAGAAGTATTCTAATTACTGAAAATTTGTCAAAATGTGTCTGGGTCGACGGACCTCGTGACGGACCGTCGTAGTCACGACGGGCCGTCATGGCCTCCGTCGTCCCATACTTCAAAAATTCTTCTGATGCTGTCTTCATTACCCTCAACGAACACGTATGACGGACCGTTCCAAGCATGACGTTCCGTCGAGGGTCTCCGTTCCACAATACTTTAACTTCTTGGAATTTGGGTACTAGGACTACTCTATGATCATCACGACGAACCAGCAGGACGGACCGTTGTGGCTATGATGGTCCGTCATGGACTTCCGTAATCCCACACTAGGTCAGACTTCCCTATTTTCCTTCAGCAGCTTCACTACGATGCCACCTACGGACAGTCACAAGATCAACGGACCGTGGTGGTAGGTGGTCTCTTTTGTATTTCTCAGTCAAAAACTTTCGCATTCATCTTTGGACAGATTTGCTGTGAATAAGGAGAAACTTAAATAAAAAATAATACAAAAAGGCCTTTGTACACACACTAAACTTAATGAAAAATCATTAAAAATACCATGAAACCACGGTACATCACAATGCACTTGGCCATTTAGTGTGTTTTACACTCTTACTTAACCCTTGTAGGGTTACATCATTTCATTACATACATCATAGGTTCACTTATTTTTAAACGTATGCTAGACTTATGGGTCTACACATACAAGCCGTGAAGCATCATTCATCATTCGTTTAAGTGATTCGTATCTTCCTATGATTATGTGGTACAAGACATATGCATCTTGTATGTGTGACAAGATCTCCATTTCGATCTAAGTAGGCATCATTATTCTTGAATAGTTAATGGCCGTATGACTTATGAATCAATACGAAATTTTGTCATGGGAACCCGGTTACAAATCCCTTGGACAACACTTTACGTTTTTCTTTTTATTTAATTTCATTCCACATGACGTTAGGACCCTAGATCGAGTCCCAACATCAACATTTCCTTTTTATTTCTACCCTTTCCAAATTCTCTTTCTTGGTCGAGGGCTGTGGGTTCGAACCCCTACAGCCCCTTTTATTTTTTTATTTATTTTCCTTGACTATCTCGAGTTGACCATGAGATTGTGAGATCAAACCCCCACAACCTCTCTTTGTTTTTCTTTTAATTCACCTCTACTTCCTAGAGGTCTTGGGTTCAATTCCCACGCCTCACATTTCTTTTATTTTCCATTTTCTCTTAACTCTCTTTTACTGCCTTGAGGTCGTGGGTTCGATTCCCACGCCTCACATGTCATTCTTTTCATTTTCTCTTACCCTCATCTACAGCCTTGAGGTCGTGGGTTCAATTTCCACATAATTCTGAACATACATCTAAACACATAATCATCACGAAATCATGTTTCATCGCTAGTTTTCTACGAGCAAACATAACCAACCTATGATTTAATGCGAGCTAGTGACAGGGACATGCAACGGGGAACAACCCTAGTTTTTGGAATAGATTCGTCTGAACCTTAGGGGTCTCTTGGTAAAGGGACCAAGAGATAAGAGAACCCATACCTTTTTGACGTTAAACCCTCGACTTGCTGCCTAAAAACTTCACCCAAGATCACGTCCAAGTGCCCTCAATGTCAACACCACTCAATGGACAACCTCCCTTTGCCTAACGTGTGATAATGTTTGTTTTCTTGTGATTTCGTGTGAGTTCTTCAAGGGAGAAAAATAAAGATAAAGGCTTACTTCAAGTGAATGACAACCAAATACTAAGTATAATGTTATAGTAGTAGATGCCTGCAATATTTAAACATCAGACGTCTTGGTTATTAACAAGAACAATTGTAATAAATAACGACTAAACAATTAATATGAATTAGTTGTTCACTTGAGTTGCATAAGCACTTAACATGTGTCTTTAGCCCATAGCATTGATCATGGAGACTCAATTACTTATCGTCAAGCCAATATTCACAGATAATAATAACATACGAAGTTAGTGTAATTAACACCTTTGGTCTAGACTTTAATGTATAAACCAAGCTCCACAACAAAACTGATTATTTATACTTTCATAAAGAGTATGTGATTGATATTATTATGAGAAACCATGTTGTCTGATTATTCTCTTACACCTAAAGTACCATATTCAATGTGCTATTCTACATGATCCACTCTGCTTGTTTAATTGGTTGATTATATAAATATGTCTAATTTTTATCAAAATTACAGTCACGCTTACTTAAAATTGCTTCTATGTTTTAAGTCATATGCTTGTATATTATTCACCCAAATGCAAGAGATTGTTTTCATAGATTCTCAGCTAAACAACATCAAAATACCGATTACAAAATAAAAAAAGAAGTCATATATAATACAAGTCAAAATGTTCTTAAATTGTAATACCAAAATTACAAGAAAATTAACTTCTAAGCTAGATCCAATATAACAGTAATATAATTTATCAAAAATATGAACTAATCATCATTCTTGTCAAGTTCCTAACTCTATCGATAGAAGTCCTTCGCAATCTAATGCAAATGAGGATAGTAGTATTGCTGCAATTCATGTGAAGTAGAGCACATATCGGGAACCCAAAAGGAATAATGAGGAAATTATTCACAGTAAACAACAAAAACACAATTGTCACAATCCCCTGAACAACGACAAAAATATGTACATTACCCAATCTTATATCCCGAAAGTTTCGAATGACTTTAAGAAATGCACCCCTCATAACAAATAGAAATGTCTTGTGAAATCCTAACCCTCCCAATGACCACGTTCAACCTTCCCAAATCAGGAAAACAACTCCAAAAAAGAGCAAATATCAGCTCTTGCACCCTTCACTGTTATTCAATCTTTTGTAGCAATATTTTCTTATTGCAAATGAAAAACTACAAGCAACTATTAGGTAGTTGTAGGAGGGGTGAAAGAGAGATGTCTTTTAGCAAAGAGAGTAAAGGGATAGTAAGTAGTCACAAACAATGAAAGCTAGCTGCAATAACAAAACAAAATTAAGCAAATCAGTGTTCAATTTACTTTCACAAAAGCAAATAAAAGTAAATCACTGAATGCTGAAGCCTATCCCAAATTTTCAGAATATCTTAATTTGAGAAAAAACCCTATTTTCAGAATACCCAAACTACTAAAATAACTATTTTCAGAACTACTCAAACTTACTTCGAGCTAAAGGAAATGGAAAGACTTGAAAGTATCTTCAACCTATTTTTAGAATAGTGACATTGATAAAACCACTATTCAACACATCTCAATATTACTTCAAACTAAATTAAATGAAAAGAGTTGAGAGCTAAAAACTCCAATTTTCACAACACATCAAATATGGAGAGATGATAGTTTGAGAGCTCACTTTTTTAGATTGAAATGGAAGATTCAAGGAGATGAGAGTTAGTGCACTTACTTTGAGATGAAGATTTAAGGAGATGGAAGTTTTAGCCATCGGAGAAGGAAAGTTCCATCATAGAGATTACGTAGTCTTTACTTTGAGAGATGAGAGCTTCTGGTGAAAATGGAAAGTGAAGTTATTTTTCTTAGAAAGAAATAACTTTAAAACAAACTTAATGACGGATTTTAATATCCGTTGCTAGCAAAAATTATATTTATTTAGTTTTAATTCTAGCGATGGATTTTTCATCACTATATAAATTAAATTTTATAAAAATATATTTTTAAGTTTAGCAACATTTTTTCCTTCATTATTTCGTCGCAGAATATTAATTAAATTGGTCACAGTTACTTGGTTGCCAAATTGGTAGCGAAAACTAGGGCGCCAAAATTTCACGCTTATTTTTAGCGACCAAACAAATATTTCATCGCCAATCCGTCACTGTATCATAAGTCAAAAAAATATTTGCGATTCTTGCAACAAAATGTCTATTCTGTTTCAAATCTATCGTTATATAGTGACGGAATCAAATTCATCGCTAAACGCTGTTTTTTAGTAGTGTTAGGGTTGTTACCATTTTATCCTACAACAATATCCCATGACTTCTCTGCACATATCCAGTCACAGCCCATTATTTTAGATACACAAAACAGTCACCAAGCATAACAATAAAAAATAGAAATATGAACATAGGACTTTCGAGAAACATCTAGTGAATTCCAACTAACAGTACCTTTAAAATGCTCAAACGGGCTCAGGATCATTTAAGAGCACTCCACACCATGGCTTACCTAACCAACACATTTTTCATCCAAACTCCCACCATAAAGATACAACACTCCTTATTTCATCAACACATAAAAACATTCATAAACAATGGAAGAACAAGAGGGGGGATGAAGATTTCCAAAGCTTACTTTGTTGGATAGAAATCTTACTTTCTAAGACCTGGATTATTCAAAGTTTAGGTTGTTCTCTCCCCCACTAACTTGATGTTAAATTAGATTATTCAATGGAATTCCTTTAGATGGGATATTTTCTAGTAACTTGTACTTTAAAAAGAAAGGGTTTGTTTCATATTATAATGGTGAAGCTATAAACCAGATTTCTTGGATCTTCTATGGCTTTCCTTGGGATAAATTTTCTAAAGTATAAGTTATGAAGGGGTTGTGATAAGATTTAGTACTTTGAGGACCTTTTTTGACGTTTTCACTTAATAAGTTGAAAAAATAATATGGCCCTTTACTTTAAGCAAGCAGGTCTATCACCTCCTCAAGTTCTGCCACAAGTTTTAAAGTAGGGGCATCACCTCCTTTCCCTTTTCACTTAAATTAAATTCCACTTATTCTAAGTAGGTTCATTACCTACTTGCTTTTTACACTTAAAATTCAGTCTACTTATTCTAAGTAGGTGCATCACCTACTTGACCTTCTTACTTAAAATGAAGTACACTAATTCTAAGAAGGTACATCACCTACTTGTCACCAACCAGCACAATTTAGTAAAGCAACCACCTCACTTATTTTACACCATTTTCCCAATCTTAGTTTCTTTACAAGACTGTCGCACTAATGCATACTTAACCACATTGAATTTTACATCGAATACCACTTTTCCTGAGTTCAAATTGTTTTTTAGTTCATTTAGTCGAATATGTGTTAGAAGGCACAGGGTATTACAACATTAAACATATTCTATAGTCACCAGTTTGATAGGAAACCAAGTCCATAACTACACCATGAGTAAATTTTTAAGAAACATATACATATATCTAGTACACATAGAAATGGGGTATTACGCATTCAAGATTATTCTTGAATGTTTATTTCATAATTCCTAGAAGATTCATTAAGTTGATGTCAAATTAGATTTTCTGATGGGTTCCTTTCTAAAGAGATCTACGTAGAGAAGCCAAATGGTTTCTCAATTCCTGAAAAAGAGATTCAAGTTTATCTCTTAACAAAGGACTTGTATGGCCTAAAACAATCCCCAAGGGCATTGTATGAGAGGATGGACAATCATCTCATCCAACTTGGCTTTAGTAGAAGTCAAAGTGAGGCTACTTTGTATGTGAAAGTCATTGCAGGTGAGTCCTTAATTGTCTCAATTTATGTAGATGACATGTTTGGGACAGAAAGAAAACTTGAACTAAGTGAAAGGTTCAAGGATGAAATGGAAAAAATATTTTAAATGACTGATCTTGGATTCATGAAGTATTTCCTCGGTAGGGAAGTGTTGAAGTCTATTCATCGAATTTTCGTATGACAAAAGAAATATATGTTGCATATTCCAAATAGGATCAAAATGCAACAGTGGAAATATGTGAGTACTCTTTCTAACACCTCGTATGCTAGAACCCCAAAAAATTTAGATTTTCAGATTTTGCAGGCGACACCGACGGGCACAACCCATGGATCAAGGGGTTACCTACGTCCCGTAATGGTGGTCTGTTGTTCACCACCTACGACGCCTCCCAGAACCCTTTGAAAAAATTCTAAGGGTCGACCCATGGCCATACCTATAGTCCTAAAGCTAAGTCATGGTCCTTTGTCTTGGTCTTTGGTTTAGACCCCCCCCCCCCCCCACCTTAAATCCCCTTAGTATCAGGACCTACGTCCAACCACCACAGACCGTCGACCAGCCCATCGTCCGCCTCTCAGGTTCGGAGAAGACCCTTGATAGAAGTTAAGTCAAGGGTCGTTTGGTGTTTACCCTATGAATTGGAACCCTAAACTGCGTCATTAAAACCCTAAACTACGTAGTTTTGGTCAGTTTTAGCTAGAAACACTTACCTATGTGAGATCATCCATCAAAACATAGAAAAATTAAAATGTAAGAGGAGAAAGAAGTCAATAACCTTCAATCAAGAATGTAACAAGATTCCATCAGTTCCATCCCCGAAATTGAAAGATTTATTCGAGGAATTTTTCACCAAGTATGTGGGATTTCACTAGTTGGTTCCTTTAGACAAAGAGGTACCTAGAAGGAAATCATATTATTGATTCCCTTGTTATCAACTAAACATAGGGTTTGTAGAACTTCAACATATTAGTATAAATTATTTGTTTAGTTTTCTAAATCAATTTGTCATGATCTTTAAGATGTTTTCAGTATCGATTCCTTCATAAAATCATCACCCTAGCCTTTTAGTTCATAAATTGCATATGCTAGGTAAGATTTTTCACTTGTACATGCTCCAATTATTAATTATTCATTATCCGTACATTTATATTGCATTTTGAATCAGCATGTTAGTATTTGAGCTATCCAGACTTTACAATATTTCAATTATAATTGCTAAATTACATAATCAATTGATCGTAACTTAATACCAAGTTGGACTAGGGTCATTCAATCTGATAGTCCCAGAACTACATGGCCCCGTTGGTTGTATTTCCCCTCTGTGGAAATTATTTTAGTGATCATGCCAGCCATGCCTTAATACCCTTAACAAGGTATATTGGGTCCTCTAAATTAGGAATATACATTGGACTCCACATTTAGCTCGTGTAGTTTTATATCGATATTAGTAGATCCCATAGTTCAATCTGATTCTATAGAAAAACTATGTTGTCAGTTCATTATTTAGTCTCAACATGTCATGTACTTCGTCATTGCAAAAAATTACTTTATGTTCAGCATTTAATAGTATAATATCATGTTTGTATCCTATAATTGTTTAGATTTATGCTTTGATTCGGTTATGATTATTATTCAGCTTTACTGTATCCTACATGCTCAGTACCCTCCTAGTACTGATGCATACTTTGCGCTTCATCTTCTCATGATGTTAGTAAAGGTACTTGGCTTCTAGATCACGCATAGATTAGATTCCTAATCTTCATCTCAGTAGTATTAGTGGTGAGTCCTCATTCCTCGAGGAAAAAAGACATGTTATGCTATTAGTCCTTACTTTTTATTTTGGCTATATTTAGGGAGGGCATGTCTCAACACTTCTAGTCAGTTAAAGTCTACTTTCGGACATAGTTTAAGTTAACTTAGCATTTGAGTTTGATATGTAATTTCTTATTATACTCTCATATTATCTATATTCAGATTTTGTATGAGTATTCCTCATAATTTCAAATTATTTTAAGATTAGCTTCAATATAGTTTTTTTATTGATTCAGTTTCTTATTAGTACACTCATGTTATCCCAACAGGGTTAACTTAGCGTTACTCGCGATCACATTAGGTTTAATATTCCTAGGCTTTCTGAAAAGCCGTACTAAGTAGAGTCTTTTCTATGGGTGTGAAGTGCACCACATCTAATTAGAGGGAGGCTACAAAGTGTTTTAGGAAAACATCACTTTCTTGATATTCTTATTGTCTGTTGGTATGATATCTCCTTCTAATCTATCGTTATGTGCTTAATATCATGATTCCTTGTAGAGTTTATGAAATAATGCTAATGCACGCAATGCTAACTAGGTTTCTCTAGTCCAAGACCATGTGGTTTCGAACATAGATTTTTGGAATACGATTAACATTTTGTCTAAGAGTATTACCAACCAAAAAAATTAGTAGGTTCTAGCTCCTATTGATAAAAATGATGGGTCAATATTTAGGATTTTTTTTAGGATAAATCATCTTGAGTTTTCATGATCACAAGTTGGTGAAGACCCACAAAACTTCATTGATATGGTTAAGAAAATCTTTTGAGTGATGCTAGTAACTTGTAATGGTAGGTTGAGTTGGAATTTGACCAGCTTAAGGATGTGGCTCATATATAATATACTTACTGGAATGATCCAAGGGCTACCTCTTACCTTTGTAACTCTCTTTGTAGCAGTAATCTTAGGTGTACTTATAGGAACTCTTTCGTAATCCTTCTTAGTATCTATTCCAATCGTTGAGTCAGGTATAACTAGACGCGTATACAAAAATTGCGCTATCACAGTCTACCATAAAGTCACTTTTGCATATGTTGTCAAGTAAGAAATGGTAGACTTCGAAGTCATTTTAGATATGTAATGCTTACATTCTTTTATGCCTAAGTCAATTATAAAACAAGGGTTTTCATTTTTTAGTTTCTAGACGAACCCATCTTCGAATGGAATCCTAGTAGCTTAGCGCCTACGGATTGATTCGATTCTTACCTTAAGGCTAGAAAAATTAATTCTAAGGGTTTTATATACATCTAGTTTGGGTTAAGGATTCAAGCTTCGAAACCCATCTCTTGAGTTAGTTGCAGTATTTAATGAGTTTCTAGATTTGTTTCTAAAAGATTTTCCTAGACCTACCAGAATTCTTCCTTAAAAGGAAAATTGACTCAAATAAATATCCTTCCATATACCTAGCTTATTTCTATTCCTCTTTATAGAATTGATCCATCTAAGCTGAAGGAGTAGAAAGAACTGTAGAATGATTTTCTAGATAAGGGATGCGTTAGACCTAATATTTTCTATGGGGTGCACCAGTATTGTTTGTAAAGAAGAAAAATGGTTCCATCATAATGTGCATTGTCTATAGGGAATCGAACAAGGTCACTATCAAGATTAAGTACCCAATATAGATGACTTATTTGACTAACTTTAGGGTTCTAATCATTTCTGAAAGATAGACCTCAATCTAGCTATCACCAGCTCATAGTTAGATATAGTGACATCCAAAGATGACCTTTAGAACTCGGTATGGTCATTATGAATTTGTAGCTATGTCATTTTCACTAACCAATGCTCCTGCAACTTTCATGGACTTGATGAATAGAGTGTTGAAGCATTATTTGGAATTGTTTGTTATTTTCATTATTGATGATATCGTCATTAAATCTAGGATTGACTAAGAACATGCGAACATTTGAGGGTTGTCCTGCAAACACTCAAAAATGTCCAATTATTCCCTAAGTTTACCAAATGCGGATTTTGGTTGCAATATGTTGATTTTATTGGTCATATTGTTTCTAGTTAAGGGATTCGAGTGGATTTCAAGAAAATAGAAGCAATAAAACAATGTCCCAGACCTACCTCTTTTAAGGATATCAAAAGTTTCTTAGTTCTAGCTAGTCATTACAGAATGTTTGTGGAAGGGTTATCATCCACAACCTCTCCATTTACTAAGTTGACTAAGAAAAATATACAGCTCTAGCGGTCAGATGATTGTGAGAAACGATTCGCCAAACTAAAAACTAGATTTAGGACAGCTCCGATTTTGACTCTACAAGAAGGGTCAGATGGTTATGTTATCGACTGTGATGCATCTAGTGTTGGCCTAGATTGTTTGTTGATGAAACGAGGTAAGTGTATAACTTATGTTTCTATACAACTTAAGGTGCATGAGAAGAACAATCCAACTCATGACCTCCATCTTGCAGCAGTTGTGTTTCCACATACGATTTGGAAACATTACTTGTATGGTGTTCACGTAGATGTGTTCACAAACCATAAGAGCCTTTAGTATGTGTTTACCCAACAAAAAGTTAAATCTTTGCAAGAGAAGATGTCTTGACATACTTAAGTATTATGATATGAGTGTGCATTTAAATCCTAGTAAGGCCAAAGTACTAGCAGGTACTTTTAGCAGACTATATATGGATAGTGTATCACATGTTAAGGAAGATGAAATAAACTTGCAAAGGATGTTCACATGCTTTATCGCTTAGGAGTTCGTTTTATGAGCATATAAGACGGTGGTGTAACAATTTAGAATGGGTTAGAATCTTTATTGGTAGTGGACGTCAAGGAAAAACAAGATAGTGATCTTGTATTGCTTCATTTAAAGGGTGTAGTCCATCAGCAGAGAGTTGAGGTTTTCTTCCAAGTGGTAGATGGTGTACTTCGTTACCAAGGTTGATTATGTGTTTTTTAGGTGGATAAGTTTAGATAACAAATTCTTGTTGAATCCCATATATCCAAGTATTTTATTCATTCAGGGGCTACTAAGATGTACAGTGATTTGCAGGAACTCTTTTAGCGGAAAGGCATGAAGAGGGATATAGCAGATTTTGTAGCTAACTGCCCCAATTGTAAGCAACTCATGGTAGAACATCAGAAACACGGGGGTATGTCTAAATAGATTGACCTTCCTACATGGAAGCTAAAACTGATCAACATGGAGTTCATTACAGGGTTACCTCATACTCGCAGACAACATGACTCCATTTAGGTGATAGTTAACAAAGTTAATAAGTCTACTCGCTTTTTGGCGGTCAAGATTGCAGATTCTGCTAAGGATTATGCCACACTCTACATTAATGAGATATTCAGGTTGCATGGGTTTCCTTTTTCTTTAATCTCAAATATAGCTCCTCAAATTACTTCTTGTTTGTGGAAGTCGTTGCACAAAGGTCTTGGTGCTTATGTTAATCATAATATATGATTCAATCCACAAACGGATGGACAAGCATCACATACCATCCGGAACTTAGAGGACATGTTGAAAACTTATGTGATCAACTTCAAGGGTAGTTGGGATGATCACCTTCCTCTTACAGACTTCATCTAGAATAATAGCTAACATTCATGTAATACTCTGAAAGTATAAATCCAAATATAGGTCCTAACATGAGAGTCTAAGAGTTATAACACTGTTTTAAGGTCAAATATAATGTATAAAAGTCATTTAGGAAGTTTTATAATCAAAGTGTCCAGGAACGTCCACGACGTCCGTAAACTAGTTCAAGAGGTGCTAGCGTACCTTGGCCGATTTGACAAGTTTTTAGGAGTCGTAATTTGATGGAATTTGGTTGTAAGGTTTCTAATACGTATTAGAGTTTGTTTATAGTTTAAACATCTGGGTACGACTCCTCAAGGACCAACCAAAGTATCCTTGAGGAGGACCCTTGCATTGTGGCTAAAAGTAGTCTTGGACTGTAGCCATCGACGACTTGCAGAAAGCGAGGTGTGGGCCAATCGACGGGGCGTCGATTTCCAAAATCAACGGAAACTTAGACAATTTTGTGAAGATTTCATTTGGCAAGTCTCTGAACAAAATGACGGACCAGCTAGACGGTTGGTCCCATGGTCCAGCGACTGACCTACGGCCCGTAGGTCAGGGTCCCTGTTTGCTGCCAAATTTAAGTTAGAACAATTAATTAATTATATGGTTAGTGAATAATTTAGGTTTTATGGGGAGTCTAGTTAAGTTATTTAATGACGTATGTAAAGACTTAATCCTAATTAAACTAACCCAACTCTCATCATTCCCAAAATCCAATTGCTCTTCCTTCTCTCTTCTTTATCTCTCCCAAATAGAAGAACTCCATCGAAGGGATAGTTCAAGGTCTAATGGAAGGAATAAGGGTGATTTTTCTCCATTAATCTTCATCAATTAACAAGTTATGGGAATCCTTTCCCCAAAGGGTTCCTCCAAATTGATGTGTAAAATATGAGTTTCAAGTGGGTTTTCTTGTATTACGAATTTGATCTGCTAAACTGTTTTGTTTATAGTTTATTTATATTATTATGATTATATTATGATATATTATGATTCAACTATGATAGTTCTTTATGAATTAACCTAGTTTGTGAAGTAGATTTTAAATTTGACCCAAATCTCTAACCCTAGGTTATGAACTTGTAATGAATTGTTTTGTAGTAATTCAATCGACTTATTTATTGTGTTGATTACTATTGTGTGATTATATTACACCCATTGTTGGGTTAAATTGGATGGTTGATATGAACACCTTAGATTACGGCTTGTGAAGGAGATTGGAGTAAGTCTTGTGATCTCAATCCTTTACATCAATTATGATTATTTGTGTATAGTGATGAAGTTATATTGAAGTATACCTTATAATAAGATTGATTAAGGTTTATATTATGTTGAATTGGAATGTCTTGATTTATGATTGTTAATTGTTTCCTAAGATGTAATAATATAAGGATAGAGATGGCTTGCTATGTTCCTTATCATAATGTGATTATGTAAATGTGCTAACCTCACATGTGTGAATTGTGTTGAAAGGACATACTCATGCAATTTCTATTGACCTATGATGATTACTATATAATGGGGTATACACTACGACTTAAACGAACTTACGATTATTAATGAAAGACATTTCAAAAGGGACTCTAGCTTAGCACTGAGTTAACTAGAAGTTACGAGTGTCCCTTCCCACATTGAGAAGGTAGGATCACTAATGTACTCATGAGATTGGAGACTATAATGAATGTAGCATAAAGAGGGTCCCAACTACATCTCCTAGATCTTGAACTATGTTTCCCCCATAGGAATACTAGCTACTGGATCCACATAGATGTTATTTTCATGTTTTGGTACTACATTTGAAAGTAGTCCGCCTTCCGTCGGTGTAAGGTTTCCCTTAAACCGGATTCAAGATTAACTCATGTGGCCTATGTCGGTTAAATCAAGATGTTCCCAAAAGGTAAAATAAAGTAATAAAGTAAAGTCTAACTATGATGACCTAAGGGTTTTGGCTTAGTCTAGGTATGGGTATGGGAATCTGCTTATATATTGCACTAGTTAGCCTTTGATGAAGTCTTAGAAGGATGTTGTAATGTGCCTATGTGCTATAAATGTAAATGATATGTATATGTTGATCTTACATGTTAATGACACTTGTGAAATTGGTTTCACTTATGAACATGTGGTTGGTCTCTATTGCTAAAGTATGATGATGTTTACTCTTAATGATGTAGTATGTGAAGTGGGCATTGCTTATAGTTCTTGATGGTTTTACTTTCTTGGATGAGTCTATGGGGCCTTGCTTAGTAATTGCACTAGTGGACTTAATAGGGGTTCATGAGTTATGGTTTTGTTTGGATTATGTTGATATGAACTCTTATATATGTTTGGTGATATTATAACTTGATGATAGAGTTGTCTTGATTATGTGGTCAATTATGTGGATATGCATGTTGACTTGACTAGACTTGGTATTGTTGGTCTTGTGATGTTCATGGTCTTTCCTTGAGAATATATGCTTATAGATTGGTATTGGTTCTTGAATTTGCATAAGGTATTTTTAAAGTAAATTATCATAGCTTAATGAAATATTCCTTTTATCATGATTTCTATCATACTTAGTTCAAGTGATGTGCTAGCCCCATTTCTGTTTTTTCCCCCACATTTTAGGTTCTGGTTGTTGAAGGATTCATGAACACTTCAAAGGAAGGCTTGGACCATTTCTCCAAGTGTGGGTATGTCCTCAAGTTCGAGGATGATGCCTTGTTATTACTCTAGCTATGGTTCTTTGTTATAATCTAAAGACAATCATTTCATTTATGTTGTTTCTACATATTGTTGTAAGTGCTAAGTGTCATTTGTGTAAGGTCTTATGCCCATGTTGATTCGACTCCGTTTGGATGGTTAATATGAGACATCCCTTTTTAAGACTATCTTATGTATGTTGTCTATGTATGGCATAAAAGTGGAATACTATGTTATCTTTTCATACGAAGGGTCTATGTATACTCAATATAAATATATTATGTCTAAGAGAGAGGTCTAAGTAAACCTCATGAAGTAGTGTAGATAAAAATTTTCAAATTTTTCGCATTTTTAACCTATGAATGTAATGATGAATGCTAAAAGGCTAGTCTTAGCTCTCTTCGAGGATTACGATGCAGGTTACATCTAGGGGGTACTTCCCAGATTTGATAAACTTGGTATCAGAGCATGAGGTTGAATATCCCTAGAAATTATGTCTCATTAAACCACATCTATGTAGAATGAGGACTTCTCATCTATCAGAGCATGAGGTTGAATATCCTAACCACACATGTTCATACTTAACTTCATGCATGTATATGTGTACAAGTGTAACTGTACGAGCCATGCTTTCATATAAACACATTTAGACACTAGGTATAATCATACTTCATCACAGAACATACTTCACATTATAACATAAAAGACATGTACATAACATATTCATGCATTCATATCCATGTACATAAGAGACCAAATCTAGGAACTATCTTATCAAGGTACACCTGTGCAATACATAGACAAGGTCTCAATCCCTTGCCCATACTAGTACACCTATAAAGTCATCCTTTTTAAGGAAATACATATCATACTTTCATAGACATAAACTGAACATGCATTGTAGTAGACACTAGTGAGTATGAGAACAACTTTTCATTAGACACTATCATCCTATATTATATTTATAAGATGCACGTAGAGTGAGGGTGTGTATACACTGGTCAATATGATCACATCATGTCTATAAACAACACATTGAGGCTTCCACACTCTTAGGACCACAATTCGACAACCAAGAATAGACCAACACATAATAGCATAAGAGGCAAGCAAACTTCATATTACACTTAAGACTCCTAACTTTACTATTCATGCATTCACATAGGGGTACATAGGTAGGGAGCATCATCCCGTAATATTTCATTTATGGCAGCACCTACACCTAACCCTAACATAATCATTCTCATGCTCATAACAATAGTAACATAACCTAGATTCACAACTAGACTAGAAGACTAGGCACAAGTTACACATAAGGTGATCATCATAACCACACATTCATATATTCATCAAGTTGGATTCAATTCCATGGTAAATAAATGTATAATAATAATAAAGTAAACACCGCCACTGTAGGTGGACCATACCATACAATGTCATACAAGTATTTATCAATAATACTATAGAGAAGTAGAAGACTAGAGCAATTCTTACCAATCCTTTAGCCTTTGATCATAGTTGAACATTGATACTCTTTCATAAACAATTCAAGTATAGGGAAGTAGCTAAAGTACCATAATAAAATAAATCATGTACAATTCTCTTCATGATCATTCTATAATCTAATACAATACATCATATATATACTAGGAAGTAGAGAGTTATAGATCATCAACCAATTTCCCTAGTCTTGTTCATCAATAATATTTTATCAATAGTATACTTTTAGGTCAGTAGGTAAAGATATAGAACATCATAGCAAAAACACGTTGCATCCACCCTAGAATATAGATCACAAGATTACCTTACTCTACCGAGTCTATAGGCTATAAGAACATAAATCAATCTTTACTAAGTCAATTTCTATATATTTATATTAGACCAATTATACCTAATTATCATCACATTATATTTATTTGAAGTAGCCAAGGACAATTCACCATGATTGAGTCACATAACAACCATCCCAACGTCAATATTAAAAGTTACGACATCATAAACTAGAGAACCTAGATTAATTCATACCAAACCTTCTTTAAATTGATCATACAAGATTTATGCCCACAATTCAACCATTTTATTACCCTAAGGAAATATGTACAAGAATCTTAACATAATCCAATTCCACTTTTATACGTTTAAGATCAATGTTACAGTGAACACATAGAGATCTAACCTAGCCTTATTCAAATCTTCATACATTGTTTCACATGGATAATTCATACATGATTCACCATCAATATACATACTAGACAGTAGGCATAAGCATATTAGCGTAATTGAATCACAAATTGATATGTACAAGATCAAGATCATAAAGCCATACAAGGCTAAAATCGAGTTTGTGAAAGAGCATGGGTTCATCATGCAATTGGATTGAAAATGAAGTCCAAATCAGTAGATAATTATCAATACATTGATATTATGCTTTTGAAATAAATTTAAGAAAGAACCCATGGCTAGATTGAAGAAGAATGAATTTGATCATGGAACTTCTTTGAAAACTTTGAGATTAACTCTCCAAGTGAAAAGTCACTTAGAGATGAAGGATCACCATACCTTTATTAGATAAAGAATACACTAAAATTCGGTGAATTAATCAAGGAAGAACTTCAACCCTAGATTCAATCTTACCTTTATTTAAAGAATCTTCACAAATCTTGAATTTTCTTGAATGGAGTCTTCTACTTTGATTTTTTTCTTGAGGTTTTGTCCGAGGATTTGAGAGAGAAGAGAATGATGAATATAAAGATGGAATTAGAACTATTTAGGGATTTATAGGACTTGTGAATTCCATTTTATTTAGGTTTTCCTAGTGGAAAACGAGAGCAAAATTACCTTAATTAATATTTTCCCGCAATCAAAATGGAACTGCACTATACTATTCACTATAATGGTTATAAATTTTTACTCAAAAACTAAATTGATGCAAATTTAGTGGAGTTCGAAATAGGATTCAAATACCTTTAATTTCATAGGTCATGCTCACGTAGTTCTTTATATTCTAAGAAATATGGTTGTTTCAAGGTAAACCTTGCGAACGTCATGGACATTATTGGACGTTTGACCTCCAAACTTTACGAAACTTGACACACTACCTATAAACACTATAATAACTCATATAAGGACCTTATAATCTCATGAAACACACATAAGGCACATAGGTGACTTAGTCGTCAAATGTCTTAGTCGTCCCTTGACATTTGACTTCCAAATCACCTAAACATACTTTAAAGCACTGTATTAGAATGTTAACAAGCTTATAGGTACAAGTGAGACTCTAGACACCCTGACTCATTTAGGGGTTCTTACAATTTCCTCGATGAGGTCTATAAGACTTTGTATGCTATGGTTGTGACCTGAATTGAGAAGGCCGAGTTGGTGGCTTATCAACTCAAAGATGTGGCCCAAAATTGGTATGTGCAATGGAGGGGTAATAGGTCACTAAGAGGTGGTCTAGTAACTTCGAAGATCTTTAAGAGGGATTTCTTGGATAGTTCTTTCCTAGAGAGATGAGGAAATCTAAGGTGGAAGAATTCATTAACCTTCATCAAGGATGATGAGTGTACTTGACTATTCTTTGAAGTTCACTAAGTTTTCTAAGTATGCTCCATCCTTGGTGTAAAACCCAAGGGATGAGATGAGTTTTTTGAGTTCTCCAGATGTGGTGACCGGTATGTTACAAGTCTTCTCTATTGATATCGATGCTTTACTTTATTTGGGTGCTACAATATCTTTTGTAACTCCCTTGATAGCTAGGAAATTTGATATTTTTCCCGATAGAAATGATCCTATAATGTTGCCCAATAGAGTTACTCATGTTGAATTAGTAGAACTTCATATGGTCAATTTTGATGTAATTTTGGGGATGGGTTGGTTGCATGATTGTTTTGCTTCCATTGATTGTAGAAAAAGAATTGTTAAGTTCAATTTTCCTAATGAACCCGTTTTAGAGTGGAAGGGGGGAAATTCTATTCCTAGAGGTCAAATTATCCCTTGTCTTATGGATTGTAAAATGATTTCAAAAGGGTGTTTATACCATATTATAAGAGTCAAAGATTTAGACTCCAAAAATCCTCCCATTGAGTTAGTCCCCGTAGTGTCGAATTTCTGAAGCTCTTTCCTAATGATCTTCCCAGAATCCCTCCCATACGGGAAATTTATTATGGTATTAACTTGCTACCGGAGACCAAACCCATTTCAATTCCTTCTTATCGGATGGCTCGAGCCGAATTGAAAGATTTGAAGGCTCAAATCAAGGACTTACTGGATAAAGGCTTCATTAGACCTAGTATTTCTCGATGGGGTACTTCAATACTGTTTGTGAAGAAGAAGGATGGGTCCCTTAGAATGTGCATTAATTATTGCCAACTCAATAAATTCACTATCAAGAACAAGTATCCTCTCCCATGGATTGACGATTTGTTTGATCAACTCCAAGGGGCAATCTACTTTTCTAAGATTGACTTGAGATCGTGGTATCACCAACTTAGTGTGGGAGGTTAGGATATAACAAAAATGGCATTTCGGACAAGATATGGTCAATTTGATTTTCTAGCAATGTCCTTTGGTCTCACTAATTCCCCATCGGAGTTTATGGACCTCATGAATACGGTATTTTGAAGTTACTTAGATTCATTTTTCATTGTCTTCATTCACAACATCTTGGTATATACAAAAAATAAGGGTAAACACATGGACCATTTGAGAGTGGTGTTACAAGTGCATAAGGAATGCCAAGTATTTGCTAAGTATAGCAAATGTGAGTTTTGGTTGAGGTCGGTGGCATTTCTTGGTCATATCATCTCTAGTGATTGGGTTGAGATAGATCTAAGGAAAACCAAGGCGGTCAAGAACTGGACTAGACCATTGACTCCAAGCGACATTAGATGTTTTTTGGCTCTAGAGGGATACTATAGGAGGTTTGTGGATGGTTTTGTGTCCATTGCTTCTCCTTTGACTACCTTGACCCAAAAGAGTGTGAAATTTGAGTGGTCGGAAGCATGTGAATGAAGCTTCCAAATCTTGAAAGAGAGTCTTACCTCTGCTTTGGTGTTGACTTTAACAAAGGGTATCAAGGGCTTCATTGTATATTATGATGCATCCCGAGTGGGCTTAGGGTGTGTCCTTATACAACATGGAAAAGTAGTGACTTATGCTTCTAGACAACTTAAGGTGCGAGAAGTCATGACATTGAGTTAGCGGTCATGGTATTTTCCTTGAAAATATGGAGGCATCATTTGTATGATGTCCATGTGGATGTGTATATCGACCACAAGAGTCTTCAATATGTGTTTACTCAAAAGGAGTTGAATCTCTGGCAAACAAGGTGGTTGGAATTATTGAAAGGTTATGACATGAGTGTTCTCTACCACCCCGGCAAGACCAATGTGGTTGCGGATTTGCTTAGTCGTATGACCATGGGTAGTCTGTCTCATGTAGAAGAAGCCAAGAAAGACCTAGTGAAAGATGTTCATAGGCTGTCTCGTTTGGGTGTTAGATTGGTAGACTTTCCAAATGGTAGTTTTATGGTCCATCATAACTCTGAATAATCTGTGGTGGTTATTGTGAAGTATTAGAAACACCTTCATCAACCATTGATGGAGTTGAAGGAGTCGATTATTAGTAAGATTAATGAGTCATTCTCCTTGGGGGGAGGGGTCGTCAGGTATCAAGGAAGGTTGTGTGTGCCCACTATTGATGACTTAAGAAATCGTATTGTTGAGAATTCTTATAGTTCTCGTTATTCCACTCATCCGGGTTCTACGAAGATGTATCATGACCTTATAGAAGTGTTTTGGTGGGAAGGCTTAAAAGGGGACATAGCGGAATTTGTTGCAAAATGTCCAAATTGCCAACAAGTGAAAGCCAAACACCAAAATCTGGGTGGTTTACTTCAAGAAATCCTAGTTCTTACTTGGAAGTGGGAAGATTTTAATATGGATTTTGTGGTAGGCTAGCCTAGGACACAAAATCAATATGACTCCATATGGGTGGTTGGGGATAGGTTGACCAAATCCGCTCATTTTATTCCTATCAATTCTACATACTCGGTGGAGGATTGACTATGCAAGGATATTCATATATGAAATTGTGTTTTGCCGTCATATTCTGTTATCCATCATATCGGATAGAGGTGCACAATTCATATCTAGGTTTTGAAGGTCATTTCAAAAAGGTTTATTTACCAAGGTGAAGCTAAGTACCGCTTTTCATCCCCAAACGGATAGTCAAGAGGAGCGTACTATTAAAACCTTTAAGGATATGCTTAGAGCTTGTATAATTGACTTCAAGGGAAATTGGGATAGCCACTTTCCTTTGGTTGAGTTTTCTTATAACAATAGTTACCATTCATCTATATCTTAATCTCCTTTTGAGGCCTTGTATGATAGGAGATGTAGGTCTCCAATTGGATGATTTTAAGTAGGTGGTTCTTAACTATTGGGTCCCGAATTGATTTATAAGACTTTGGAGAAAGTTCATATAATAAGAAATCGCTTGAAAAAAGCCTATAGCCGGCAAAGTCTTATACTGACCATTGGAGAAGAGACTTAGAATTTGAAGAAGGTTATAAGGTGTATGTAAAAATTTCACCTAAGAAAGGGGTGGTGAAATTTTGCAAAAAGGGGAAGTTTTGTCCTCGTTATATGGGTCCTTATGAAATTGTAAAAAGGGTTGGCAAGGTTGCATATGAGTTCAAGTTACCTAGTGAATTGGCTTCGGTTAATATGTTGTTCCATGTCTCCATGCTTAAGAAATGTATCGGTGATCTCGAGTCCATTCTTCCTATTGAGGGTCTAGGTGTGCATGAGAACACCTCCCATGACGAGGTTGCGGTTGAAATCCTTGATACAAAATTAAAGAAGTTAAGGAATAAGGAGGTGGCTTCCGTAAAGGTGTTATGGAAGAAACACCTAGTTAAGGGTGCAACATGGGAAGTCGAGGCCAGCATGAAGTCCCATTACCCTCATCTACTTAATAAATAACGTTAGTTGTTCCTATTTATAGTGAAAATAACTATTTTAATTGAAGTTTCCTTGATTTTTTGGTAAAATATTGAGATATATGTTTTATTACAGTGATTTACAGTGAACTATGCATCTAGAAGTTAAAGTTTTCAAAAAAGATGCTCTTTTACTTGATTCGAACTTATGTGGTGTATTTTTCTACACTTTGACTTCATGATTTGTATTGATTTTGTATTGAGAATGATGATGTGTGTTGAAGAAAGTTTTGGCATAAGTGAATACGCTTGTAGTGAATGTTGAGATCTTATGAGTTGAAAATGATGTTTTGAGTTGTATTGTGTAAAACTTCATGAGGTTATGTTGACTTGAACCGTAAGTCATGTTATGATATGTTGCTGTTTATTGAGTTGCTAGTCTTGAGTCTATTCTTTCCTCCAAAAGTATTTTGGTGTCATTCAGGGACGAATGTTCCTAAGGGGGGATAATGTAACACTACAAAAGTATAAAGCCTAATCTAGAGCCTAACATGAGACTTTAAGAGTTGTAACACTGTTTTGAGGTCAAATATAATGTATAAAAGTCATTTAGGATGTTTTAGAATCAAAGTGTCAAGGAACGTCCATGACGTCCAGAAACTAGTTCAAGAGGTGCTACGTGCCTTCTCCTATTTGACAAGGTTTAAAAATTTTGAATTTGATAAAATTTGGTATTAAGGTGTCTAATACGTATTAGAGTTGGTTTATAGTCAAAACGCCTTGATACAACTCCCCAAGGACCAATCAAAGGGTCCTTGAAGAAGACCCTTGCATTGTGCCTAAAAGTTGATTTGGAGAGTAGCCATCGACGACTTGCAGGCAACGAGGCGTGGTCCAATCGATGGGGAGTTGATTTCCACTGCGATGGACACTTAGGCATTTTCATGAAGAGGACATTTGGCAAGTCTATGACCAACACGACGGACGTGCAGGATGGTTGGTCCCAAGGTCCGTCGACTGGCCTACGACGTGTAGGTCAGGGTCTCGTATTTGTGGGAGTTCTAGTTAAGTTATTTAATGACGTATGTAAAGACTTAATCCCTAATCCTTGAACTAGTATGAATTGTTGTGTAGTGATTCAGTGACTTCATTATTTTGTTGATTACTATTGTATGATGATATTATACCCATTTATAGGTTGAATTGGATGGTTGATGGCCAATCCTTAGATGATTGCTTGTAAAGGAGAATGGAGTAAGTCTTGTGATCTCAATCTTTTACTTCAATTATGATTACTTGTGTTTAGTCATGAAGTTATATTAAAGTATACCTTATGATAAGATTGATTAGAGTTGGTATGATGTCGAATTAAAATGTCTTTATTTATGACTGGTGAGTTGTTGGCTAAGATGTAATGATATAAGGATGGTGATGACTTGCCTATGTGCCTTATCATAATGTGATTATGTAACTGTGCTAACCTCACATGCGTGAATTGTATTGAAAGTACATACTCATGCAATTCCTATTGATTTATGATGATTACTAAATAAGGGGTAGACCTATGACCTAAACTAAGTTATGATTATAAATTAAATACATTCCTAAAGGACTCTAGCTTAGCACCAAGTGAACTAGAAGTGAGAAGTGTCCCTTCCCAAATAGGGAAGGTAGGAACACTAATGTACTCATGAGACTCGAGTCTATAATGCATGTAGCATAAAGAGGGTCCTAACTACATCTCCTATTTCTTGAACTATGTTTTCCCCATAGGAATACTAGCTACTGGATCCACATTGATGCTATGTTCATGTTTTGGTACTACCTTGGCAAGTAGTCCGCCTTCCTTCAGTGTAAGGTTCCATTGACACTGGATTCCACATTAGCTCATGTGGTCTATGTCGTTTAAGGAAAGATGTTCCCAAAAGGTAAAATGAAGTAATAAAGTGAACTGTAACTAGGATGACCTAGGGGTTTGACTTAGTCTAGGTAGGGGTATGAGACTTTACCTATACATTGCACTAGTTAGCCTTGAGAGAAGTCTTAGAAGGATGTTCTTATGTGCTTATGTTCTATAAATGTAAATGATATGTATATGTTGATCTTACATGCTAAAGACACTATATGATATTGGTTTCACTTATGAACATGTGGTTGGTGTCTATTGATAAAGTATGATGATGTTGACTTTTAATGATATAGTATGTGAAGTGGGCATTGCTTATTGTTCTTGTTAGGTTAGTTGATTGGGTGAGGTTATGGGGACTTGCTTAGTCATTGCACTAGTCGACTTAATGGGGGTTCATGAGTAATGGTCTTGCTTGGGTTATGATGCTATGAACTCTTATCCATGCTTGTTGATATTATAACTTGATGATAGAGTTGTCTTGATTATGTGCTCATTATTGTGTATTTGCATATTGACTTGACTAGACTTGGTATTGTTGGTCTTGTAATGCACATTGTCTTGACTTAAGAAATATATGCTTATTGATTTGTATTGGTTCTTGAATATGCATAAGGTGTTTTCAAAGTAAATTAGCATTCCTTCATTAAATGTCCCTTTTTAGCATGATTTCTATGTTGTATGTGCATATGATTCCATACTTAGTACAAGTGATGAGCTAACTCCATTTCTCCCTTTTCCCTCAACATTTTAGGTTCCGGTGTTGAAGGATTCATGACCACTTTGAAGGAAGTATTGAATCATTTCTCAAAGTGTGGGGATGTCCTCAAGTTTGAGGATGATGCCTTGTTATTACTCCAACTATGGTTCTGGATGATGCCTTGTTATTACTCTAGCCATGGTTTTTTATTAAGTCTAAAGACAATCATTTCATTCATGTTGTTTCAAAATATTGTTGTAACCCTAAGGTTCATTTGTGTAAGCACTTACGCCCATGTTGATTTGACTTCATTTAGATTGTTAATATGAGACATCCCTTTTTAAGACTACATTATGTATGTTGTCAATATGTGGCATGAAAGTAGAAAACTATGTAATCTTCTTACATAAAGGGTCTATGTATACTCTATATGAATATATTATGTGTAAGCGAGAGGTCTGAATAAACCTTATGAAGTAGTGTAGATGAATAGTTTAAAATTTTTCCGCATTTTTATCCTATCAATGTAATGATGAATGCTAAGAGGCTTGTATTAGTCTTCTTCGAGGATGAAAAGTCCGATCACATCTAGGGGGTAGTTTCCGGATGTGACAATTCCAACATTTAGATTGAACCATATGAGACATTATATGGGCGTAGATGTATATCCCAAGCTGGTTGGTTCAAACAAGGTTAAGCATCCTTGATAGGGATAATTCATCTCATGATTCTATGAAGAAAGAGCAACTCATTAGAGATAGACTTAAGACAACCTAGAGCCGCTTGAAGTCTTATGCAGTTATAAGGAGAAGGAAAATAAATTTCCAAGTTGATATGTAGGTTTCTTGGAAAGTTTCACCGAAAAAGTGGAAGTCTTCTATATCTAACCACAAACAAACCTTGTATTCTATTAGTTGTAAATTTGCTCTAGACGTTCATGTATTTGCCAAGAGACACACACTTCACAACCGCTAAAAGAGTGTTATGGTATATTAAAGAAATCAACAAGTTTGGAACTTTTTCCCCAACGTCTGCTGAAGTAACTAAGAACCTGGTCGAGTACTATAATAGAGACTGGTATGGCGGAGTTGATGATTCCAAAAGAATCTCTGGATATTTTTTCTATTTGAGGAAAAGTTGTTTAAGATGGAACTCTAGGAAACAAGAAACTACAGCTCAATCAATAGTAGAAGTTGAGTATATAGCTACTGCATCTACTGTGAATCAAACCACTTTGTATGAGAATAGAATCTACCAAATCATGTATGAGAATAGTTCAGCAGTTTCAATTTCAAAAAATCCAGTGTTTCATGGTTGAACTAATTATATTAATATTAAGTTTCATTTTATTAGAGAACTCCAACAATCTAATGAAGTGTTGGGTATTCTTTGTTCCTTTGAGCACTAGCAAGCTGACATTTTCACTAAGTCATCGCCAAAAGAAAGGTTTCATGATCTGAGGCAAGAATTGGTGTTTGCCACAAAAAGGCCAAGGAGGATTGTTAGACAATTTTCATTTTTTCCATCTTATTGTTATTTTTCGAGTTGTTTTTACTTATTTCAGTTTAGTGATTCCTATTATCTAGCTAGACTGAATCAACTTTTGTTGCTCAACTTTCTCAAGTTAGTAACCTTTTTATGGTTGTTAGTGGCACATGTACTTATTTAATTTCAACATCCACTTTGTAAGTGACTACTATATAGGAATTGGCTAGGTTTTTCCTTTTATAAATATAGATCTTCTGCAAATTAATACATAGCCTGAATTTCATAAGTTCACTCTATGCTTATTCTTCAAATCTTTTTCTTGAGTGTTTGTGTTCTAGCATTTAGTTGGTATGTTGGAATATGCCAGATTTGACAATGTTTGACTTGAGACTAATATGGGCTACAAAAAGTTCATTATCTCATAGTTTAGATTGTCTAAGATATGTTTTTGGTTGAGTATTTTATAACAAAAGGATTTGAATTTTTTCTTATTGAGTATTCCTATGTTGAAAGTGCTTCTGTTTTATCATGATTTATTATAGGTATCCTTATGTAGATTTTTTTGGCTGTATGCTTTTAATTTTTCTAGTATATGGATTTAGCTAAACTTTTCACCATTAAGTTCTCCAAAAATCACATAATGTCCTGGTGCAATGTTCACGTGGCTAAGATCATTGGAGGAGTATGGTTAAGGTTGTAGGTTCAAGGGGCTTCGGCTGTGTCAAATATGGGAATGTTTTTAAAAAGAACTTCCTTATAGTTAGGCATTGAAACAGAATACCTTGATTCTTTATTCTACTTTAGTGAGATTGTATTGTGTTAAACAAAAATTTTGGGTAGTAAGAATGTAAGTGCTGGTGTGGTCTTTTATGATTTGTCCTTCGTATTGAGCTTGAAGGTGATGTCTTCATCAACAAATATCCAACATATGAGGGGGGGAAAGTATATAAGCATGTCGATTTGTACAATAGTAGGAATTTGGCTTGTTGTTTCTATATTATGTTGGTTTATATACTACTAGGGTAGAATGATGCCAAATAACAAATAGTTGAGGATATTGAAGTAAAGAGAGTTGTTTCATTCCTAGGCAAATTACTGCTAAGAAAAAGTAATGGTAGTTGATGTCTCCATTTCTTGGCATAGCATGATTCCATGGTTAAAAATTCATAATCTAGTACATTATAAAGAAACAAATAGATTCTCAAACTTCATTTCCACCTACAAGTCACTCAAGCCAGCCAAATGTAGGTCCTCTTAATTTTCTTAATTCAGTACATTAGGTCCTCTTCAATGATGCAACCAAGTTGAAGATTTGTTAGAAATTATTCTTAGTATTAAAGGTTAAAATAAAGTTATATGTACAACTCCAACATTATGGCTTCCATGAAGTTACTAATAAATTGAAAGAATTTGTACGGAAATGGGATCCCCAATAAGCAGAGACAAAAGATTCATATGTAAAAAACATAAGAAAACGGGCGCCTCTACTTGAACCTCCATGGATGAAAGTACATTAAAAACAATGTTATCTCCATAAGAATCGGTATATGATCCATTGAAAACAAATGGTTGTAAACAAATAGCACCCCACAACTAAAACGGGCTGGAATTCCTAATCTATGAAGATTGAATGCTCTATTCGGTAATATAGGATGTCCATGCGTAACTGCTTGATCAGTAAAAAGGTACAGTTCTTATGTAGTTATTCATAAGTGGTATCCCCTTACATCTAACTATTAAATGAATATGTTTCATACCCCAAAAATATGAAAAATAACATACTGATATCGATGTGACTTACGTAGGAAAATATATGTACGGGAAAATGTAGAGTCTGAATAATGAAGACTTGGGTAAATTAAGACATCAAGATTTTTCCGACAGCAGTTCTGGAAACCTCACTATACTTGGTGTGATTAATGGAGAATATGTGACATTTAAATCTACTTTTCTTAGTGGAAATCTTCTCAACCTTTGTTCTCTGATCTGTCATCTCTAAAGGGGGATTTAGAGTGAAGGTTTATATAAATAGTTTTTGGGGTTCATAAGACTAGTTCATACTATATTGCACATGAACTATTGGGATAAGCTTGTGAGTTGAACATTGATATTATATCAAGTGTACTTCTGCACACATGAGGTGTAAGTATCCCGAGACAACTATCTCTACATCTGTCCCAATGTATCTCATCTCTATATGAGTCCCTGACGAGTCTCGAGTTTGTCGTCCATACGTGATCCTCAGACCAAAATGTGCTAAAATTTTATTTTAGGTATAACTTGTTGCATCTCTGAAGAGGAACTAATGTAGTGGATTAAAAATATTAAGATATGAGATACTTTGGGATAGAATCAATTAAGTGTTTTTTAAGCATAAAATTTACTTCAACAAGAGTGAGTAGTGGAATCCTATAATGTCTTCATAATGCTGGATATTTCATCCTTGACATGGAAAAAGATAGAAATTTCAAAATCATTCTAAAACACTACATAAAGTTCTCAGCAACTATAATTTTTGAAACCTAAGGCAAGACAATAGTACAACACCTGATGCATAAAACAAAATACTGATAAGAGGGGTTCCATCAATGCAATCCCATTGTGAAAAAATAAGGAAGCACCCCCTGTTCTATCATTCGCAAAAGATGATATGAGCCACTACTTATCTTAGCTAAAAGCATTCACATATTTGGTACAACCAAATGCCCTTGAACCTCCAATCTCTGCCATACTCCTCAAATAATCTTATCCACGTGAACACTACAGCTAATCCAGGATATTATGTGATGTTTTGAGAACTTAGTGGTGAAAAGCTTTGTGAAATCCATATGGTAGAAAAATAATTTTCTCTGAAATCAACATATGATGGAAAAATTTTAAGCTTACAATCAATAAAATCAACATAAAACTACCATAAATCACTTACAATATTGGAATACTCAATCAGAAAAAATTCAAATCCCTTGGTTATAAAATACAAAAAATATTCAAACAGAAAATTATCTTAGCAATCTAGACTATGAGATAATGAATTTTCTGTAGCCCACATTAAGCCCAAGTCAAACATTATCAAACCCGACATATTGCTACATACCAACTAAACTAAAGAGAAAAACATTGGACACGATCATAATCCAAATTTGTTAGAACAACTATCCACACAAGTCAATCTTCTTCATTTGATTCGTAATCACTATAAAATTCTCCCTCATCACTTATTTCATTTTGTTCAAGTAATTCCTCATCACATGTTTCAGATTCATGAGTTTGAGCTTCCTCCTCGTTAGCTCTGGATGTTCCTTCCCATAATTATTTGGATTTGATTGAATAAGGAAGTAGCATTATGAACCTATATTGAATTAAAGAAAGTTTAGAATTCTAACAATATATATAATTGGTTGGTAAATGATTAATAGTATAGGGTAACACTTACATGTTCTCTAAACCACTCTGAAAACCTAGAATAAACAACATTATTCCCATATGTACCAACAAAATAATTGTCCGACAAAATAAAAACTTTTAATTAGTTAAAGGGATGATGAATCTCATTTAGAAGTATATATATAAAAGGTAATTCATCCGCGTTTTGCACGAACATAACTTATCTTTCTAACCTTTTGAACAACCTTTCCAATAACCTCTTTTATAAGGAAAAAATAGCAAACTATTGTAGGTTCTTAAAACATTTCTAAAAAAATTAAATGGTTTGATATTATCACATAATTTAAGAATTTCGAATATATAATTATTAATTAAATTATATTTTACATAATTTATCATATTATACGTCATATGGCATAATTATCTTGTTAACATTGATTGATGTTTTTATGTAGCGACTACACATCACTTTATAATTTTTTTATATATAAAAAATATACAACATTATAATTTTGTGGTTATAATAAGTCCTTGTGTAAATAGATTTATGTGAAAAATTTTGATGATAAATATGAGTTATAAATAAATTAAGAAGTACTATTAAAAAATGTACACTGCAACAGCATAAATAAATTTTTTTAGAGACAATCTACTTGTCTGAGGTCAAATATTCACCACTTTTCGTTATTATTAATTTGTTACTCTTAACGAAAACTTAAAGAAGAAGAAAAATAAATTTGAAACAACAACAAAATTATATTGTTGACCCTTATAGAAATTCATTCGACATAAAACTGTGAATGACCCTTCTGGATGCTTCATCAGTGAAACTTTATGACTTTTTCAAGAATATTTACATATGATTGATTTATTATGAAAGCACAAATAGATCAAAATGTTTGATTCTAGACTCACGTTAAAGAAATATTCTCGAACATTAAAAAAATACAAAAAATCTAACCTAGATAATTCAAACGCTCGGCAATGACATGGGACATGAAGGATAACAAATCTATGTTAATAGACATATATTTTGTAGATTAAGACATTACTTTTATTTAGAGTAGGTTTTATTTCATATTCTTCTAATTAAGCTTGACGAAACTAATAACAACTTACAAGAAATATATCTAGAAGAGCCGAATGAAAAGGAATAAAAAAAGGAAAGCATTAAAAGGACAAAAATCCTTATCATATTCAAATTATATACATACCAAATAAAAAATTCAATACAATTGTAAGGAGACAACAAAACAACGAGGAAAAGATACATTGAAATGAGTAAACTATGGGATATGTAATGATGATAATAAATCAATCTAACTAGAAATGTTCATATGTATTGAAATAAGATAGCTCAAAATTTGACTAACACTTCAATGAATTTTCAGTCCTTAAAGTACTCATAATATCCAGTGATAAAATTTCGTAAAAATAGATAACAACATAAAAATTAAAAATATGAGCATGCAAAGTTAATAACTCCAGAGGATTTTATGAATACCACAAAATTGCATCCTTGTATGTGAAGGAATAACATTCTTGATGAAGAAATTTAAGATTTGAAAGGGCTTCTTTTAAAGTACCTTCAACAATTTCAATAGAGAAAACTTGAATATTCAATTGAAATTTGTTATTTAATTTGTACAAGCAAATACTTTTAACTGTAACTTTGCATAACATGAATAAGAATGTTTAAAGCATCTACTCAAAAACAACAAATAATAAAATAAGCACAAATTAATGGTTGTAAAAAACATATCAGGATATGTAACATTAGAATGAAACAGAATTAAAAAAAACGAGTCCACTGAACGCACAGTCTAGTCCTTTATTTAAAGACAAAAAAGGGTACTGTAGAAAAATAATTATTGTGTCTTATCGAAAAGGTCACAACTCTTTGGAAAAAGTTACAACCTTTCAGAAATGGAACAATATTTTGTAAAAGCTGCAACTCTTTATAAAAGTCGCAACTTTTGATAAAAGTCACAACTTTTCATGAAAAATTGTAATTTTTCATAAAAGTCACAACATTACATGAAAAAAGTTACAAATTTTCATAAAATTTATAACTTTTAATGAAAGAGGAAGGCTAGTTTTGGAAATAAAATAAATTTAAAGAGAATCCTTACTTGTGGTGGCGCCACATAGGCGGACCTATTAGTTAACTTTTGATTTCAAGTATGTTTTGGGCCTCCTTTGCCTAGATAATTGAAGATGAAAAAGATTGGTATCAAAGGATCAATAATTCCTCCATCGCCATGTCAATTGGGTCTATTTCTCAAACATGGAACATCTTTTTCAAAATAATATGAATCAACATTGAAGTTTCTCTTGTCATATATGCTTCACGCATCGCTCCCTGTATTCTCCATCTATTTTTATAGTCCTTTTACTTATGCAAATTATCTTGTAATGTATGACCTTTCAATGAATTTTTAATAAAATTCAAAGAAAAAAGAAAAATAGATAAGTCCTCACCTCTCAAATGGATACATCCATTAACCTTGAATAGGACCTCCAAGTCATACCTATTGCACAAGATGAATTGGCAGATATCTGTAACATTGAAAAACCCATGAGGAAATATTTTTTCCAATTTTGTAAGAAATAAGGCAAATGTTAATCTCCATGTAATTTTAGTTCTCGATCCTCACTGTGCTAGAACTCAACACGTTAAAAAAAAGGCTTATTTCTGTGATGTGTTTCCATATTCTATCATGCAAGGACTTGAATGCAATAGGCATCAAAGATTCCATGAAAACATGAAAATCATGGGTTTTCATAGACATCAAATTTCTTTCTTTCATATTGACACATCTAGATAAATTTCAAACATATTCATCCGACATCTTCAAATTTTTGACTGAATCACAAATCTGATCGATCTTCATTCAAAGTGAATGTGTAACTAAACTTGGCCTTCTAAATCTTGTTGTTAAGATATTTCAATTACAACTCACTTCGCAAGCTCTTAGACTTCAAAATATCTTTTGTCTTGTTATTGATATCCATCACAGTATTAAATATATTGTCAAAAAAATGTTTTTTTCAATAAGCTTGACATCCAAATTATTTATGCTTCCAATAAGGTAACTCCCAGCATATGCTTTGTTTTGTCGAAATATGTGTAACACTATAATAAATTATCTTAGATGGTGGAGAATCAGTTACCTTAGGTAAGTCCTAACTCTATGCTACATTTCTTTGAACGATAAAGTTGTAGGTGACTCTTCAACTCAGTTTGGCTCTTAAATGCACTAATATTTCTTCTAAATTTATAGACCATTGGAAATAATAGACAGTGACAATCGAACCATGCGTTCTTATCTCCATGTTTTAATAATGCTTTTCTGTATTTCATACAACATGGGCAATCCACCTTACAAGTAGTTGACCACCCTGAAAACATTCCATAAGCAGAAAAATCATTTATATTCAGTATCAAAAAGAAACACGCAATATGAAGTTTTGTTTATGGAAAACATAATATGTTTCTACACCTTGAATCAACAACAACATTAACTCATCGATCAAATTTTACATGGATATGTCAACCAATTTTTTGGATTGTTTGGACTTGAAATAATGCAAGTTAGGAACAATATGGACTTGTCATACGTAAGTGGGAGGCAATATTATATGGCATAACAAATACTGGTCTACATAAATATGGTGCTGCAGAGACCGCAAATTAAGTAAATCAATCAAAACATAATTCCCGCCTATTGTTTCTAGGTTCACTAGCAAAGTTAGGCTAAATCTATCAAAATGATTCCTTGCTTCTCCATATGAGGGATGACAGAACACCTGATTGCCTATATGTTCATAATGCCATTTCATATGAAGAGTAGGGCTCATAGATCCATACAACCTCTTTAAACTACGTATAAGGTGTAACATCTCTTAGTTATAAACTAACTAAGAATAAGCTAAGAAACCAAGAATAATCTCTTTTGGAAATGGGTAAGGAAATCTGGAAAACTTTCCGCTTTCAAAAGTGAGTTTGGTCATTTTCAAACAGTCATAACTACCGGATTAATAGAAGTTTGGATGATTTATTTATATGCATGGAAAGCTCGCCGAATATCTTTCCAACGATGCCAATTTTGCTAAATTTTGAGGTCGTATGAGGGAGATATGACTTCTGGAAGTTGGTCTATTGGGCAGTGAAATTCCTAATCTGAATTTTTGTAAGGAAAAAGTTGACTTTTTACTCTATTAATTTATAATTTGTTCTAAGGTTATTTAGGGGTAATAACTAAGTCCCAAATCAGGTTTTAACTGCGTAGGGTTTGGGAGAAAAAGAGAGGAGAAGAGAAGACCAAGATTAATCCAAGAACTCCAAGAACGTTGCGTGGATTTCGTCGGGGGTGATCCCTATCAAGGTATGTGAGATCATGCTCCCTAATTTGATTCAATACAGAAAATTAGAGTTTATTTGAATGAAAATCTTGAAGTTCTTTAAAGAGAGTTTTGGTTTCTTGTTGATATAAGTGTTGGCTACCATTGTTTGTTTGATTCTATTTCTTCGATATATTTTGAGTGGCATTCAGTAGATTTTTATAGTAATAAGTTTTCCCACTATTTAGTGAAAGAAGTTGGAAGTTTTGGAGGGTTTTGAGATAAAAGACGAGTTGAAAGATTCGTCAAACTCACCTGGGTAGAGGCAGGCGCAGCGCGCTTGCAGTACGCCAGAAACTGGCCTTAGTCAACTAGGTCCTGGCGCGGCACGCCACCAGTGCGCCAAAAGTAGGCCTCAGTCTACTGAGGCTGGCGTGGCGCGCCACCAGTACGCCTGATCCGACATTTTTCATTCAGTTTGCGTAGTTTAGCCCTTTTAAGTTGTTACAAGGTACATTGACATCCTTCAATAATTCTAATCACTTCAAATGGTTTCTAAATACCTATAAGTCATCAAATAACTCAAGTCGAACCCTTAAATCAATAATCTATTCAAGGAAAGTTAAGACCAAAGTCAAAAGAGCTAAGAAGTCAAGTCTAAAGTTCAGAACTAAGTTCTAGTATAGTTTTTAAAGGTTTTCAAGACTAAAGTTTCAAGTAAATAAAGAGTAAACAGTTAAGTTAAATTCTCAAAATCTATAAGGGAACTAAGTATTCCCTAAGAGTTAAGTTTCGAGTAAGCAAAGAGTATCAAGTTTAGTTCAGTTCTCGAGAGTTAAAAGGGAACTAAGTAGTCCCTCATAGCTTAAACTAAAATGTTTTCAAACTTTTGAGAAAGGAAGGAAGATAGACTTCCACAAAGCCTATGACTAGTTTTAATAGAAGAAATATAAAACTATGATTTCCAAGAGAGCTTTTTAAAAGCTAAGTTTTGAGCACTAATCTCAAAGCACGAAATGAATATGATTTAAAAGCAAAAGAGCAAGTATATAATATATTTGGGAGTAGTATTGAGCACCTATATGGGGATGCGAGTTCAGATAACTCAAGTCTCCATGTAAACCATGTAGCCATCATAGGTAAAAAAGGGTTGTACTTTTTTTATGAACCCTCTTCATAGTTTACTAGTGGATCCATTAGGCAATTAAGGTCACATACTCTAGCAAGGTTAGGATGGCTGGGCAACATAGGCCGAGTAACATTGTATCATCACTATAGTTATTAAGTGATGGTTGTCGGTTAGGAACTCCAACAATAGTACTATATTTTCATATACATCAATTAATGTATTTTAGTATACATCAGTTATTGTACTTTCATATACAATAGTTATTGTATTTTCATATACATCAGTTATTGTATTGTCATATACATCAATTATTGTATTTTATATACATCTCAGACATTATTGTATGCTTGTATACATTGACAGTTTTCAGCATATTTTCAGTTAGTATTTACTTATATTGCACTTACTTAAATGAGTATATTGAATATAAGTTAGTAGATCATGACTTGAGTTGAGCAGAGCCAAGGTAAGTGTTCATTCTTACTCCTTTTCAAGCCTATGTGTTGATTAGCTTTCCAACTTGCATACTCATACATTTAATGTACTAATGTCAGTTAGCCTGCATCGTATCATGATGTAGGCGCAGGTAACAAGGATTAACATTCAGCGCACCATTGATCAAGTTAAGCACTCCATAGTCAATTGGTGAGACTCCTTGGCATCCAGAGGACATCCCTTTTATTGCTTTCTAGCTTATTTCATTACGATGTTGTGGGGTCTATCCCAACATTCATCTTAGTCAGTAAAGAGGCTTCTAGACATTTAGCAGTCTAATAGTCTTTACTTTTCATTTTTATGCTAAAGACTTGGATGCCATTTTGGCCAGTTTGAATCTTTGAAACATTCCAGATAATAAAATTTTCCAGTTTAGTTAAGTTCTTTCATCCTTATAAGCATGATCTTTGTCTTCCGCTGAGTGAAGCAATCCAGGACAAGGATTTGCTCGAGACTAGCAATGGTAACCGAGTGTCTGTCCCGCCCAGGGTGTAAGCTTGGGGCGTGACAAACTTGGTATTAGAGCACAGAGTTCAAGAGTCCTAGGGAGTGTATAAAGTCATTTCTGAAGAGTCTTAGTCATCAGTGTGAAGCGCTCCACATTTGAAATTTCGTGGATGTATACCGACCATTCTCCTTCAAGAACATCTCTTGAGAATCAGTCTGTCTAAGATTGTTCCCGTTATGTTTGATGGGTAAATCTTGCAAGTGGCTGAACGAATTGCCACGTGAATTAATCACTTCATAGGAGGAGTTGGTCATTGCATTTAATGTGCAATTTTTCCCTCCATTAAACATGATTACTCTTCGGGATGATATAAAAACATTAAGAATTTGGAGAGAGAGACAATTCGTAAGACTTGGTTGCAATTCCAGAAGTTTGTAATACAATGCCCAACTCATGAGTTTCTCGACAACGTATTGTTGTAGTATTTTTACCGGTACCTTGACTTGATAAACAAGGGTGTTGCTGACCAACTTTCTTTGGAAGGTTTAATGCAGAAACCTTATGTGATAGAAGCTCAACTCATAGATGGCATTATCAAAATTATTTGGCCTTTGTACACCCGCGAAGACCATGTCTCCTCTCTTATGTTTCAATTTACAAAGGAGCAATTGGGAAAAAGATCAAGATAGGGACCAAAACATGGCAAAGATCATGATAAAACTTGAAAGTTGACTAAAAATGTTATGGGTGCTAGTGATCGAAGTGTCAACATCGTGGGTGTTGGGTTTGCTAATCCTGAAAAAGCAAAGTTTGATGCTTTGTAGAGTGAAGAGGTGAATTTCCTAAAAATCCAAGTTGGTGGTTATCATTCAAACTACCCGAGGCAGGGTGGTAACCAAGGTTGGAATAGGGATGAAGGTCAGAAAGATTGTGACCGAGAATGAAGAGATCAAAATCCAAATTGAAATGACAGGGCTAAGGATAAGTATGTGTCTCACCATGAGCGCAAAAATCCAAAGGATTTAGAAGGTGCACGATATTAGAATATGATCTCTTGTATCTTCAACAAAGTTCAGGGGTCGGACAAGATTTTGAAAGAAAGTAAATAAGATGTGTCTACCCTTAGATTGACCGTTACCTTTCATTTAGTATTGATCAAACAGTTGGACACCTAAATGGGTCATATCTTGTCTCATCTAAACCCTAGACATAAGGGGGTTTGCCTAGTAACACTATGGTCAATCTCAAGAATTATGTTTTAAGGTGGACATGTGCCGCACCGTGAAGTTAACTAAAGATTTGCTTGGGAGGCAACCCAAGACCCCTTACTGCTTTATTTTTTGTTTTAGAAATATTATTATGTTGTTTGTGAAGGTTAAAGTGTGGAAAGCATTCAGAATTTGCAGGTTGAAGAGTAAATGTCCCACTCGATAAATCACCAAAGTGGTCAACGACCCCAATCCCAACCATCATTAGACTCAACACATTTTTATATTGGAGTCTGTAAAACTTGGTGAGCTAGGAAATGATTAGTGAATCGCCAACCAAGTTAGAGATCCTGATATATACCGCTAATTGGACACCCACATTAACTAAAGGTCTTGTAAAACTCGGCAAGGTAACTGACTACTTGAGCCTATCTGATCTTATTCATTTAGCATGTGCCTATGTTGAATCAAAAATTTGCCTGTATTGCCTTTATTAGATTCCCGTAATTTTGTGCTTTAAAATGAAATAATATTGTTGGATTGTGCTTGTGTAACGCTTAATTCAGTGGGGTGAAGTCTGAGTAACACGTATGTGTGCCAAAATGGTGTAATTTTCCCAATGATAGAGTAGGTGACATCATTCTTAAGGGCGAAAGTCGTCAATCGGCCAAATTTGGCAATACCCGAAGAAATCTAACTATCATGTGGTGATGGGTGCTATGGTTCTAGTCTTAATTTTAGTTAGGCATGCTTTAATTTGATTTTTGGGGTTTCGGGGTTAAATTCGAGAAGTTGGGTTAAAGTAGGAATGTAGGGTTGTTTCACGAGCTGGGTCGAGCTGCCTCGAAAAACTCGGTGGTTCGTTGAAGTTCCCCATCTCGCCTTTAATTTCATGTTTTACTTTTATTTTCTTGTTGTAATTTTTCAGAGACAAGTCGAAGGTCGCCGAACACACTAGGAGGCTCACCAAAAGTCCTCTTAATCGCCTTTTTTCTGCACCCCTAAGCCCTTTCTGCGCAGTAACTTTCGGTAGGCTAGCACTATCTTGCCAAAAGCTATCAGTGATTCACCAAAAGGCCAATCACATTGCCAACTTGCAGAATTTTTCTATGATTGTTGAACCAATCATTTTTGCGATCCGGATCTAGCTTGCCAATGTGATTCACTAACTCTCCGATTGGTTTGGCAAGTCATGCCTTCTTTTTGTTGACACTTTTTCTCAATATTTTGCAGATATGGTACAAACAAACATAGTCATTCCATCCCGATAAACAGTACATGGTATTACCATAAATAAAGGGGATCAAATCCTCCAAAGAAAATAAGGCAAGAACTTTCAACCGGCAACAAAAGAAAGGGCAAGAGACCTATATCTGACAGGATGATTGTTGGCTCCCATATTGAGTTATCTGAACCCGGCGGGCTAAGATTATGTCTAGATCTCACACTGCCTCTACTAAGGAACTCCAACTCCCTCGCCAACAGACTCAGTGCCAGCTCCGGCACCTCCTATGGCTCATGTGCCACCGGATATTCCTCCTTCTAGGCTTCTTAAAAAATTAAAAGGTGATGGAATACAAACCATTCTTAAGGTGAGGTTGTTATCTACAGAGGGACTTGAGGGAAAAAACTTTGGCATGAGGGACACCCTTTTCTTCTATAAGTTTGAGCAGTTCCTAGGACCCAAGGCATATGGTGAGGTGGTGCCTAAAATAAAGAAGAAGGATAATGAGTTCAGACCGGTGAAGTTAGTCATGGTTCGGGGAAAGGAGTTAGGATGGAATGTCGAATATATTAATAATATACTTAACAAAGCTCTAGGTGTTGCACTAGACTATGAGGGCCTACCCATCACTCTGTCCTTGGATGATATGAAGGGTGGGTTGGGACTATTGATTTCCGACACCACCTCAAGGTGGATCGAGGCTGAGTCCCTATAAAGAAAAAGTATTTCAACATTGATGCTCATTTATGGTTTGATTTTATCAGTAGTACCATTATATCATCAAAGAAAGAGTCTATCCTCCGCCATCCTAAGGCGTCCTACCTTGGGATGATCATGTACAGAAAGAGAATTGGCATGGTTCTTATCGTAGAGAAGTTCATTCGATAAGGTCCAAGCAGATCATGACGTCTCTACAAATCCTGGTCTTGATTATGGAGTTGTGTGAGCGTGATGGTGTGCCTTTGGACGTCGCTAGATACTTTGAGGTTACTCCGTATCTTTTACCGATATTCGGCGTACAGAGGCCGAGTATACTAGAGAAAAGGCTGACAGCGGAAGGGCAACTCCAATAGCTCTGGTGGTCACATACTCGGAGGTGGATATAGATCCGATACCTGTAGAGGCACCCATGCCTACTTCAACCTCTGGGCCTTCAGGTACTTCTTCCCCTACCTCTTCTTCTCATGCTTCAGGCACATCTACCTCCTACCAGAAAACCAAGATTACTTAAGTAATGATCCTGAGTATGGGACATCGGCCCAATTCAGCTAATGTGAAAATAACTCGACCTGAGAGATCCATGTCACGGATGATTAAGAGTGTCATATGTTCTACACTTACCTCCCTCTTTCCAAACTTCAATTGACACTCTCACACAGAGAGTAGAGGCTGAGAGCAGGCGGAGGCAGACCTCCAAGGTAACGACTCTGATAGCCAAAGTACTTGACTTTAGAAAGGGAGTAGACTATCTAAAGTCTACTTAACTTCCTTGTTAAAGGCCACAGATGATATGTATTCCCCTGAGACTTCAAAGATTCCTATAGCTACCACCAGAGATGCACACACGAAACACAGAATAGTTGATAACTCAAAGGTAGAGACCGATAAGAGTAGATCGAGGTACATAATGATGCAGTCTTTGATGATTTGGTAGATCTAGAGGATTCCATTGTGAAGACTGCGCCAAATTTCTATGAGAGACACCGCCATGGAGGGGACTAGTAGAGCTGGTTCTTCAAATATGACTTTGGGTATTGATGCCTAGATTCAGAGTACTAAATCGGGCACTGATGCCCAAAAAATGGAGCAACTGTGTAGATAGGATCCCATATTTACCTCCCTCTACATCTTAATTTATTCTTACTTATGGATATTTTTATTTGCATTTAATTAAGGATCCACTTTTGTGACCTCTTATGAATATTGGATTTTGAGCATTATTTTGCGTTTTAACTATTTTTGCGAATGACTGAGCTTGTGGATCCTATTTTTACTGTAAATAATTTTGACCCTTCCAAAAAATTTGTTCCACCTTTTGTTTGTGGTCAGATATGGTTGTTCTCTTTTGAAATTTGAGTATAGGTCTTGATCAATTTTGATGACTTGAATAGCGTTCATAATCAAACATAAATGAATGTGCGGCTATGATAAGGCCAAATGAAGTTGCATAGGAAATGTGTAACCTATTCTTCATCTTGTTGTCACTAGCCAATTCTTAAATTAAGTCTCTTATGATGAGCATTGTGCACTAGGGAAAGTGTGGAGTCTTGTTTAACACCAATGTCAATGCCTTGTATGATGAGCTTAACGTGAACCATGCATCATGACACCTAGAATTTGCCTCATTGGTCTGGTTGACTAAGTGATGCAATCTCTTGATATGATCTCAGGCAATTTTGAAGATTGTAAACAATTCAACATTATACCTCTTTTCTATCAAACCTTGTGAGTTTGTGAATCTTGCTTGAACACTCATTTATCCTTGACCTTTTCTCGGAACAAAATTGATGAAATTATAACCTTTGTTGATCTATTACTCATATTCCTCATTATTTGTGGTTTATTTGAATAGCCAACTTAGGCCAAAAGCGTAAGTTGGGTGTGGTGAAAACAGAAGGTAAATTAGGAAGTACAAAGAAGTCCCCCTTTACCCAAATTTTTGAGAAAAATATAATCCCTCCATACTAAAAAAGAAGAAATGAATGAAACAGAAAAAGAATGAAAAAATTGTGAAATAAATTTGTGAAAAATGCAAAGGAATGGGGTTTCCAAGTCCATGAATGATGAATAATGGGGTAACTTGTAAAAATGAATGAAATTGATGAAGAAATTAAAAGTAAGTGTTGTTCGCACCATATTTCATGAGGATAAAAGTCACTAAGACTAACTGACCATACCATTACACTCGGCCCCGTAACAAGCCTTGAAACTACCTTTTTTTTTATCTTGAGTGAGCTGAAACAAAGAATGATTGGAAAATACGGGCAAACATATGGGTGAAGTCATGCATTGTGTTCATCTTTGTGAGTGTGAGTGTTGCATATGATTCTGGATCTTTAAATTTTGAACCATTGTGTGTATATGGAATCATATTTTGTGTGAGGGAATTTGAACACCATTATTAATCTTGAACTTGGATGTGAAGCAAGTATAGCGAGATTGAGATTCTTTGATATTGGTGAGTCACAACTTGAATCTTTGAGTGCACAATTGATCCTTGCATAAGTTGAGTTTTTTCGTATGCATTCATGATTGAATCTAGTGTAGCACTGTTTAAGATATCCTTTTTGAACTATTGAACTTGATTTTAGTTAAGGACAAGGAGAACTTGAAGTTGGGGGTATTAATGAGTCCATGATTCGGACTCATTTAGGGCTTCATTTCAATAGATTTAGTGCCCTCAAATGAATATTTTGTGCCAATAATTTATGTAAATCATTGAGTTTCATGTATTTGGATTGAGGAACAACACAGGGATACTAATAAGTAAAAAGTAACAGGGCAACTCAAGAAACGAAGAAAAGAAGGCATGAGGATCGCCTAAACCATTAGACGAGTTGTCGAATGGCCATGGTCTCACCTAATGTTCTAGTGTGCAAAGTACTAAAATAGGAATCAATTCGGCAATTGATTAGTGACATCATCAAAGATACAACTTCCAATGGAAGTGTCGACGATCGTATCGTAGTATAGTAACCCAACCAATGATTGGGGTCATTTCCACGAGGAGTGGTTGCGAGAATTAATAAAAAAATTATTCTAACAAGTCGTAGCTAAATACATTATCATATAAAAACATATTAAATCAAAGGGGTGATGCAAGCGTTGATAATCAAATGGAGGTTTTGTCAAAAGTAGTAAGTAAAAGCAATGAAATTAACAAAGTGTTCTAAATGAAGGAGGGAGGGTTTCTTGGTATATGATAGGAATATGGGATAAATGAGTTTATTGGGTACATGGTTTTGATAGAAAATTCATAGGGTAATTGCGACTAGGCTAGACTTAAGGGGGCTAAGCTCTCTCGAGCAACTTACCCTGTTTCAAATAGGTTCCGCTCGTACACCCACTTTATGCATGAAGCACAACTTTCAGCTTAACCACTCACTCTCTTGAGCAGAGTGTGCGGTGTGATACTAGGGTTTACTCTCTTGAACTGAACCTCATGTCGACCCACTCCCACCAGCCATTAATTTAGTAGTCTTAGTTTCTCGACCTCTCTCTCGAGCAAGCCGAAAACACATATATTAGATTATATATGCAACTACAAACTGATTAGATTCATCCATAACTACTAATGAAAAAAATTAAACTACAAATAAACTATCAGTAAGCAAGACCCAACCACTAATTTAACCCATATTCAAAAAACCATACCCCGAGAATTGGGGTTTTAGCTAGACATAAACACGAGATATAAATTTATACCAAAATGAGCTTGCATTTAAATGGGTATGAAGATTTAAGTCTTATTAAATACCAAGAAAATTTAAACTCAAGTTTAAATCCTTGGAGATGAAATCCTTTTTGGTCTTCAAGTTCTTCTCCAAAAACCCTCTTAAACTTAGAGCTCAAAATATGATAAAAATTGAATACCGCTCTAATAATTTTTTATAATAAAATTGAATACCACTCTAATAATTTTTTATAATATTTTGATGATAATTGATGCTAAGATAAAACACTCAACAAGTATTTACTTTTCAAAGATTAGTGTTGTAGGGATCACTCTATGCAGCTAGTCGGAATTACTGATCAAGTCAATGATTCGCTCCTGGGGAACTTATTCGTCATCTTGTGCTTAGTCCAAGCATCTTTGTGTTCTGGGTCACTGGGCGATAAGGTACTGCTTTGCGGCACTGCTCGGCGATGTACTAACTACTCTTTTTCACCGCGAATTTGATTCTTTACTTCATGGCTCAGTACACTAGAACAAAAGGCGCTCTGCAGACCTATTGGCGATCCTCAGGCCTTCATTTCTTCGTTCTTTTAATCTTCTTTTCTCCTTTTTTCCAAGTAGTGTACATGCTTTTCCTCAAACTCAAAATACCTTAAACTCAAGGTAATTGAGACAAAACAAGCATTTAAGGACACTATTTCTATAAAAAAAATAAAGCCCAAAATAAGTCTAATTTGGGGACTCATCAGTGATAGAAAGGAGAAAGTCACCAAGTGCTTCCGCGATGCAGTGTCTTATCTCCCAAAGTTACAGAACTTAAATATGATGAAGGCCAAAGCAGAAAGTCAATGGAG
Organism: Solanum lycopersicum; assembly: GCF_036512215.1. Lineage (NCBI taxonomy): Eukaryota > Viridiplantae > Streptophyta > Magnoliopsida > Solanales > Solanaceae > Solanum > Solanum lycopersicum. The sequence continues at coordinate 38,638,620 of NC_090804.1, forward strand.
TTGACTAAAGTGACGATCGCCGAGTGGATCAGCGATCTTCACTTATTGCATCGAATGGTACTTTGCAACACACTTTTTGACGACTATAAATACTTGTTTAAATTTTTTTCTTAGTATGAAACTTTCTGTAGAATCATAATATTATAGAATTTTCAAGTTAGAGAGTGAGAATTGAGTTTAGAGACTATTTCCGTAGCTTTGAACATTCGAAGATTTCTAATTGCAAGAAATCAGAAGTGGGTGTTGAAGAATCTTCATCTTAGACATTCGTGAAGACACTATTAATCATACCTAGTTGATGGAAAAACATTTCGGTATAGATTCTTATCTTTTTATTATGTCTAGCTAAAACCTAGATTTTTAGGGTGTGATTATGGATTTAATTAACTGTTGGGTATGGTAATTTATAGTTTATTTATTGTTTAAAAGTGATTTCATTCAGAAATAATGGTTGAATTTAATGGGTTGTAGTTGCAAATACAATCTTAACTTCATGTTTTGGCTTGCTCGAGAAAGAGGTTTTAAAACCAAAATTACTGAATTGATGGTCTATGGGTATTGGGTTGTCATGGGTTCTCTCGAGAGAGTGAATCCTAAACCTTTTTTCTACACATTTATCTTGAGAGTGTGAATGGACTACAATGAAGGTTGTTCTTAATTGGTTTTTATTGGTGTTCGATAGAAACCAATTTAATTTAAGATAAACTAATCAAAAGGAAGTTTGTCCCAACTCAAGTCTAGCTTATTCACTCATTTACAACTATTCACTATAAGTTTTAATTACCCGGTTGTTTACTTTAGCCCATAATCCTATCACATCCCAAGAATTCCAACTTTATATTTATATTTTCATGTTATTTGTTGTTTTAGTTTTTAGTTGAATACAAAACCCTCTCTCTTGTTTTTTACACTTGTGTCAACCCAATAAATTTAAACCATGTT